>NC_046981.1:15513942-15633942 GCF_009769545.1 Cyclopterus lumpus | reverse complement strand
GATTGTTGATTTACCTCCATAGTTTTATTATAAACCTGTTTACTTCTTGTTATGAAGAGCATCTGCTCTCAAAGGAACTTTCAAATGTCTCCATGTAGAGTGGGTGAATTAATTTTAATGAATAAACCTGTAACCACTGTGCTGGTATTTAAGATGCCTTTTTTGGCAGCTGGAGAAGATGACTTATTTTGTGTTTTATGGCCTAAAGTTTATTCCCATAGTCTTTGGAATAGTGACTAGCTTGTTGTCATAAAATAGGAGATAACATTATGTAAATATGTACGATTATACATCTACCCAACTTCTCTAACATTCCTCAAAGCACAACTAAAACCATTCACCACCAAATCTTTGCTAATTTCATCTCAGTAAGAAGGGCGTTACATCAACCCCAAATATTGGTTAAATATACTCCACAATGAAAATATTCCTCTTTCTCATAGCAAAATGTGCAGTAAACCCTGTTAATCTGCACTCCTAGCAGGTGAACACAAACATGGAGGATTATCTGCAGCTAGAACTTGGCCCAGTGCTGCTGAACTCTGGACCACACGGCTTCAATCCCAAACTATCCAAAACACTGGACTTATCACAACAAAGAAAATGTATTTCTCTCTTTCCCATCACAACAAATAGTGTAGCGGGCAAACATACTGCTCTTTGCTTGATGGTTTTAAGGTATGCACATTTTCACTCATGCTTACGCTGTAGAGTTAAAATAGTACTTATATATATAATAAATACATAATTAAATGTATTTCCAGACAATATATTGCTATTCTGATTCAAACTTCAGAGATTACATTTTGGAAAGACATGCAAAAGAGTCATAAAAACTGATCTCCGATAAAGAATATGTCGTGGTTTACTTTCAATATGTAGATGCATCATGAGCATAGAGAAATAGAAGCATCTTTTGGTTGTTAAGTCACGATGCAGACATATTATTCAAATCAAAGACAGGTGCACAAGAGGAGAATATATTTAAATGAAGAAAGTACATGATGATAACTAAAGGCCATCTGTGACAGTATAGAAATACAACTCCTAAGAGAAAAGGACTATTTCTGACAGTTTAATCTATTACTTTGAATATTTTCTGGGGGAAAAAAAGTTAGCAACTGGAAGTATCGAACCAGTGCACCAGAGAAAGCTGGCAGCTTTGCCTTTTGATCATTTTGTGTTACACTGACAATCTGGGTGTAAAACTACAAGAATATAAGCAGTTTCTTCATTGGTGTATTCATACCAACGTAAATTCATGCACGAGGCAGCAATGGTTTATATTTTATATTTAATTATTGTACTGTGTAATTCTTGCACTGTGTTGATTGTTTAATGTTACTGTCCAATGTTGCACCACCCGCCATGACAAATTCCTTGTATGTGAAAACATACTTAGCAATAAAAGGTTCTGATTCTGATTCTGAAGAAAACTTTGTAACCTATATAAAACCTTGCCCTTGTTCTACAATGAAGGTCAACTGACCTCACTAAGTAGAAAACACATAAAATCCTGTCTCCTCTCTGTAAATTTCAGTCGGTGCTGAAGCCAAGCTCCTCCGGCAGTCCTGCCGTTGTTCTGCTGTAGTCTTTCCTGACGTCACATGGTTATTTGAAGAGGGTCCGTGGCTCCTGGTCAGGTTTCCAACAGGCCCGAGGCTCAGCACATCTCCCCGACCCCCCGGGAGGCCGAGGTCACGCATGAGAGAAGGGGAATGAAAAGGGCCACTCCTCTGATTTATGACCCGACCCAGCCATAGGGTACCTCCAGCTCTGGGACGGTTTTTGTTACGGAGGTGGAGGTACACCCAAGCAGATTCCCCCAGCACCTCCTGCCGACGCTGGTTTAAGATTTCAACCATTTAGAGGGGGAAGCTTGGCATTCAGAGTCGAAAGGGACACAAGCTGAATTTGCTTTGTGCTGCGTCCGGACAATAAGCAGGTACAAACACAGTTATCTTTTTTTCTGGTTAAACGATTCTCTGGTAGGTTTTGCGTTCCCAGATGTTACCCAGCTGTTGGATTTTGGAACACTGTCACATGACTGATACGACTGCTGCTGTTTTGGATCATTCCAGTCATTCTTTGGACTCACTCATGAGGATTTTATTTTAGTCTCTCAGTCATGAGTCTGCAACTCTATCAAATCAAGCTGGTGCCCTCTTCCACTCATGATTCATAACCGCTTCTCAAGTTCCAAAACTACATACTAGGGCTGGCACTTAGGCATTTAGTTAGAACTATGCAAAATCAAACACGCTTATTGGTTCGGTTTCATTTGAACACATGTAGCTTATGCTGAACTTTGTCGTAGCATTGGTTGAATTTAACAATCAATCTGGTGGTTTCCTTCATTCTTGTGCTGACAGACATGACTCAAATAAGGACTTTAAAGAAGCTTTAACTTAAAGGCATATTATGAAGGACTTACTATTCGTAAAACACAACATTCAAAATTGTGCCCTCACTCACAGCATCACATACGGCAGCGAAAGTGAAAGCCAACCCTAGATTCTGTCTTTCTTGACTTCTTGACGTTTCACCTTGTTATGTTTTGCGCACAGTGTCTGGCATTGTTGTAGCTTTATTCACGGATGCGTATTTGCATGCACCCAGAAAACGTCCCAAACAAAGTAAAATAAGCATAAAATAAGTGAATACATGCAGAGGGCAGAGTCTCTGCAGATACAGACACCACCACACACTTTTTGAATTGATCCCGCACAGTATACCTCTAACATATATATATCTGCATATCTAATTTGCACTCATCATCAAGTTTTCATCAAGTTTCTGTTTTGTATTGCAACGTGCCCGTCAACGCACATAAAAAAATCAGCTAATTTATTAGACAAACTGAGTATCTTTGAGTATACTCCAATCTCCCAATGTTTAGGGACTACACACTAAAAACTGTGACACAGCTCTCGTCCTCACCAGTAACTTCATGTCCAGACCACCACTGCTTCCACACCGTCCCCATGCTTGAAGCATTTTGATGTATCCAGCACATCACTAATGAAACTGTGCCTCGGTAGCTGCTAATTGGCTTTATTAGTTCAGTTGTATTCTTGTACCGGCAGATCATACAGACCTCTGTGTTTTGTGTGTTCAGCCTCTCTCTCTCCCTGAGTCATGACGCCAGCTTCTCTCAAGCGTAGACGTCCACAGTCTGCTGAAGCTGCTGACGCAGAAGAACTAGGCCAGATTTGACACACTTCACAACCCATGCTAACCCTGACACATTACGGCTTCTCAGAGCGCAGAGGAAAACTACAAATGCTTTGAGGCCACTCGGACACAAAGTGATAGTATTTGACTGCAGTTGTTGACAAACAGCTGGACTGGAGGTTTTTAGCCCATAGAAGCTCATTTTATGTGGCCTTTGCATTGTGACACTGAAAAGTTTTGTTGTGACAATTGCCAGAGGCGTTCAAGACCACAGTGAGTTTCAAACTCCAGGCAAGAAGGGAATCACATTTTCATTTGTTGCCCTAGAAAACAGTAGCGGGCTGGTGGGAATTTGTTTTTGGTCGTGCCATCCAATCAATTTCAGCAAACATCCCAGTATGATTCATTGCAAAAAATCAAACACGCATTTCTAGTTTGTAGTTAAATATTTAACATTTATTCCAACACTGACACAAGGACATCTTATTCATACAATTCAGTATATTTGTATATATATATATATATATATATATGTCTAAATAATAGTATAACATGATATATTAATACCATCTAATGTAAATATACAATATACATATCATAAATATATTATAATAAACAATTGCAAAACAATCATCACACACATATATATAAAATCTAATAGAACATGTTTATATTTAAGATGGCCCTATGAACCTTGTTAGGGTTAAAGTGAGCCTGTTTTGATCCACCTCCTCTTTGTGTTTCTTCTCCTCAATCCTGTGTCCCGTGGTCCAGCTGGAAGTGACGTTCACTCAATATGGCTGCTTGAGGAGTTATCATGTGTGTCCTGGTGTTCTCATGTTTTATTAATTCTTCCGACAAGTTCTTCATGTCCCTTACTCCCGTAACTGTCCATGCTGGATCTGTCCCCGTTGATTTTACCAGGTCAGGTCTTCTTGGAAGAGATCTTGCTCCCGTGAACGCTGGCCGTTAACATCTCTTTAAAAAAGGCGCCTGACGAGAACGTGCATCTTTTGGGCCAGACGACTTTGGCCCAAAGCTGAACCTATTTTAGGACGCGGATTGGCTAAATTGTATATCACTCATTTATATCTCTAATCAGGATTGGCTAAACTGCTTCTTAAACCTGTCTCTTCTGGACCAAAACGATTCGGCCCCAGCTGCAGCTGAGACACGCAGACAGGCGGAGAGGACGTGAAGTGCAGGAAAAGCATATATTTTGCGCAGATATCCTATTTTACAAATATTAATGGATATATTCCATACCTCCAAAACACAAATATTGACAATTTGTATAATTTATGCAGCCGCCACTGCCTAGAAATACGTCTTGTATTAAGTAAGGAAACAAAATGTCAGTTTAATTTGTGGATTATTAAATTGTTCACAATTTTAAAAAAATAACTCCAAACCAGTTTATGAAGTCAAAATTGCTGGACAGGATTTGCTGGTGGGCAAAAAAGTGTAAAGCAGGAGGTCTTTGGACCCCCTGTGGTGATTGTTTTATGTGGGTGGAAAATCACATCAGCAGCATCAAAGCCTGGAGTGGTGGTGGATCGCTGCCAGTTAGTCATCCACTTTGCAAACCAGGCATTTTCTGCAAGCATGCCAACATGATTTAACAGGTACACCATCTCAAATGTGCCACAAAAAGACACAACCCTGTAATAATACAATCTTAATTGTCTCTTTGTTTTCAGGCAGACTGTGTAAGAAAGGCCAAACCCAAAACATGACCATATGTTTAAACCTTGTCCTATGAACCCAAACAGGATGTCCCAGCAGGACCTCCGGTCAGAGTAACTGACATAGACACAGGCACATAGGAGGGCTATTGTTTTCTTCTGCTTTGGGAAAGACACAAAGAGGGAAAGGGACCTGTGGTGAAGGGATGGAGAAATTGGATGTGTTCGTATTAATGTGTAGTTACACTGAAGTGTTGCTGTAAGAGACTTAAAGACTTTGGACTTATCTGAAGAAACTAACCAACAAGCACAATTTTGCTCAGCGTCTGCAAAACAGAGCTCTGGGAATGTGTCAGATGATTCTATCCTGAAATGTCCTGAAACCATGTTCGGCCTCTTTAAAGGGAAAGTACTTCCTGAAATAGAAATCATATAATTTTTTTTTTTGTGAATTTGAAGTCTCTCATATACAGTAGCTGAAAAGTCATCTTCCGACAAACTCTGTACCTGCTCCATGGAAAGTAAATAATGGATCAACTTCCAGCATGGTCATTTTATTGTGTCGTATTGAGACACTTTGTATTTCACATATGCAATACTTGTAATAATTACATGTAATAATAAATCAAAGGCAGACAGCAATTTCCTGCTAATAAATGGACCAACTCTAAAAAAGTGACACCTGATATTTTAACTTCAGGATTAAAGCTCTGTGACAGTAGAGACCTGTATGCATGAGATATTTAAAAAACTTTTCTCTGATGAGATCTGAATACATTGTGAACCGGTGCGTGCAGAAACAGAAGCTGAGTCAGCAGGTCCAAGAAGGAGAGAGGACACAAAGACTGAGAGTCAGGAAGAGTCTGCAGACAGGGTGGAGAATCGGATCTCAGACGGCGTAGACATAGCACCAGGCCACACAGAGGCCTTCTTGTCTATAAACACAACCTGTTGCAACTCACTCAAGAGCAGACCATGCAGGGAATGCTAAAAGGATTAGCGCGTAGCCACTTGAGATAATGTGAAAAATGAGACGTGATGTGGTGGAGGGAGGCCACAAGGAGTCAAGGACGAGACAGCGTCACAACACTGACTCAGTCAACCATAAGATTAAAGAACAGTCATAGCTTTTTCTTTATATTTTTTTATATTGTCTGCTGTAATTTAATGTAATGTACATGAATTATTTCTTAAATATTCACAGGATTTTTTATGCAGAGACACGTATTTTTGCATCCTTTAAAAAAAGAAAAATCACCCAAAAACCCAAGGAAGACCACAAATACATTAACTTCACATACTTATTTCATTATTTGTGTTTATTTGCTGTGTACATCATACACAAAAATCTTTGGAATAAAAACTCTCATATATAACAAATGAAAAAAGAGATTCAGAATTTCATGGAGCCACTTTGTAAACATGCAACCAAATGGTTTTACACAGGGAAATATAAAAACAAAACAAAGATCAAGGTTGGAGGGGTTTCAGGAGTGTGCCACGCTGATGACGAATACAGAAAATAAATCATATCAAAGCTGCGAGTATATTAATTGTGTCCATTTATCACATGCACAAATAAATCATGCCCTTGTGTTCAGTAATTCTCACCCCAGAACGCCTCTCAGTCTAACCTCTACATACCTCGGCAGACCCCCAGTTCATATTTCAGTGGCATCCTTTCATGGTGATAAAGTGAACATTGCTGAAGGATGGATGAAGTGAGGTAGGATCTGTGGTTATCAGAGAAAGGAGGCAAAAGCCTCCCCTTCTTGTTTTGATGGGAATCGGCTGACTGCGTCAGCTGGGAAGGTTAAATGTCTGTAAACTGACAGATGGTAAAAGTGACACCCTAAACACATTTCGCTGTAAAGAGTTTAACAACTTGAGTTCTTTCACTTTTGAAGGTGAATATATATATAATTTTCTTGACATTGTATTAGTTTTTTAAACTTATTTGGTGACTTTCAAGTTCTCACTGTGCTTGTATTTGCCCGTAAATGTTATTTTTCCCTGTTGCTCAACTTGCAACTATATAGCTGACACAGCTATGAGCACTGAACACGCGTGAAGTGTTCGATGTGGTAATCAATGACTGTCACAAGTGATTATTGGACAGTGTTTATACTGTGTGAGAATCAAACCCTTCTTGGGGTTTAGAACATGAGATGAAAATGATGAAAATGACTGGCCAGGCATGGCTCCTTGGCTTTCACGAAGCAGACGCTGCTTTGAATCCAGCTCAGTGTTTAAAGTTATATGAGATGAATCTCTATAAAGAGTCCGAGCCATATGTCTATCTTTTATTTCCTCTCTGTCTGTCCAGTTCAGTGCATTAACAACCCCACAGGGGTGCCTCGCATGTTTGTTCCAACGCCTGCGTTTAGGAGTAAAAAAAAAAAGGCAATACACAAACTAAACTGGGACAGATCCGAATGAGGTACTCATGGTTCACTTCACAACTAAGAGTTTTCCAGTTTAGAAAAAACATAGCTTAGTGGTTTTCCATTTCAATTTAGTCATTAAGGGAAAGTGTTGGTGTCAAGGACACTAACTGTGTCACGACGAACAAACACTTATGTGCCTTGGAAAGGGTCACAGGGACTGATTTCAGATCAGTTCGGCCAGGAACTGAAAAGAAGCTACAAATAAAGAGGACAACAACATCTACTCCACACACACACACACACACACATGATGCTGGGGGAAATGGTTCCATTCATCAGTAAGGATCTATTGTGTCTATGTACCGACACAATAGCTCTATAAATACAATATATCAATTTGACAGGAGATAACTATAGAAGCAGTTGTTGTCCTCTCATTTGAAGAAACAGTCTCTTTGGCGCAAGATACAGGAAGTAACCGTGTGCCATGGAGTGCTAACCGTACGTGCGTCTAAAATTCTTCTGACATTGAAAGAACAAAATTGACTTGCATTGCTGTTCAGAAAATAGTAGAAGAAGAAAAAAAGGATTTCTTCCTTCCACAATGCATTGCGGCAATGCTGCTAGCTAATCACAGCTTATACGGTTGCTCTTGATGATTCAATCCTTGCACAAAGGGTAAAGGTGATATCCCAAAAAAGAAACACTGGAGAGAACACTTTCAGACTCCCTGCACATGGTTCCTTGTTCCTAGATTAAACTGTAGACTCTTTGGGTCCCTCTCGAGCAGCATTCTTACACCCGTAAAGCCACTTGATGACGCGAGCGTTCCTCTCAATGATCGACACACCAGTGGGAGGCTGCTCGGCCAGCTCCTCCTGAAACAGCCCGTCTCCTGAGTGCTGGGAGAACTCGCTGGGCTCCGAGCAGCCGTCCCCGCCCACACTGCGGAGGGCCAACGAGAGTGTGTCTATGGAGCTGGCACCCGAGAGGAAGTTTGTGCGACCCAGACGATCTATCATGTCCATGTCCAGCCCGCAGAAGTCAAAGAAATGCTCCTGCTCCGATAAATCCGCCGAGCAGCGCAGACGCAGGTCTGACTTTGAGCGCCGCAACTCCCCAAACTGCCTCCTGGGCGCCGGTGGGGGCGACACTCGCTTCCATGGGTCATTCTCGTCATCATACTTACTTGAGTGGTTGCCATTGGTGATACCATCACCGGTGCCATTTGTAAATCCGTTCTTAGTCCGTTCAAGCGTACAGCTAAGCCCTGGGCTGGGGACAGACCCTGGGCTGCGTTCTGGATCAGTTTTACTGGACCTCCTGCTTCCTGGCCCTCCATCTGTAGTGTCTTTCTCATTGGTCCAAGACATGCGGGAGTCTCCATCACGTGATGGCGCTTTTTCTTCACCGATCACCATCTTCTGGATCCTGCCTTCACCTCCGCTTCCCTTCTCCCTCATGGAGCCCTGGAAGAGGCGGCGGACAAAACTGTAGCCCCTCACTTCCGTGTTGTTGTTCTCTCCCACCGCTGCACCGTTTGGACTCTTGCACTCTTTCTTCTGTCTGTAGATGACAAGGGAGTCCGGCCGCAACATGCGTTTGCCTGTGCTTCTCCTGAGTACAGGGGCACTGTGCGGCGCCACCAAGGCGTTGATGCCAGGAGTCCTGGGGTTGGGAGGCAGGACACTGTTCGCATTGCTCCTGTTATGCGCCTCAACGTCCACAGAGGTCCGTCTGTTCTCCTTCCTGGAATCATCGTCTTCATTCTCATCTCTGGAGGTGAACGAGCCAGAGAGTGTCGAGAAGGGGGTGTTGGACGAACGGCGCGGGGGAAGACGAGGCGTCAGGCTCCCGGGGATGGATATAGCATGGCGGGGCTGCGGTGGCGGGGTGGCACATGGCACCAGCACAGGCTCCTGTTTGGTGTTGATCACCTGCTGGCTCTTAACATATTTGGCTTTGTCCGCCTCAAGCCTCTCCACAGCGCTGATTGAGCGGCCGTAGCCTCCACCGTCTATCTGTCTGCGCAGGTAGTCTGGACCCTTGTTGAGGAGCCTTAGAGGAGAGGGGGATCCAGCTGGCGTTAGGGGCTTCATGTTGATTTACTGAGCTGGGGAAGACATCAAAACTGCAGCCCTTAAATGACCGACAGCCCCTGGTGTGCCCCAGAAAGTAGTTGTTGATTGTTTGCAAAAAGTTTTGAAGTGACAAAACTTGCTCTCTTTCCTGTTGAAACAGCTCTTGAATCTTCTCTGAGGAGTATTAGATAGGTAGCAATTCAGGAGACCACAGAGTCCAAGTTTGTTGGAACTTTTTCTATAAATAGCTTGCAGTCTCTTTGTTGGGCAATGTAAGAGACCAGACAAATTGATATATCTATCCAGTATTTACTCAGGCATTTAGATAGGCAGGCAGGGCACAAGGAAGTCCTTTTTTTGTCAGCCAAGAGCCCTCCCAAATGAGACGCTCCCTGCCCACACCACAGCAGAAATAGCAGACAGGGTACACTTTGAAAGAGTTGCTTTTTCCTCCCCCACTTTTTCTTCTTCTCTCCTTCTCTCTCCCAACAACACCCTTCACTGTTGATCTTTTCAGTGACGGCTGCCTGGAGAAATTAGATATATTGGCCTCAAATATTTGTTCTGTGCAGGTTGTCTGAGGGATGCCGGGTCAAGACTTTTATTGTTCGGCGCCCGTCGTGGTTGAGGTGACCTGAGGGTGGCCGGCACCGAGGCACTTGGTCCGTTGATGGACAGATGGGGCAGATGCAGATCTTGTCCTTGTCCTCACCTGCAGGGACACCTGGGATAGAGAAAGAGAAGGTTTTAGTTGGAAGTGTTATTCTCTGGGGCAAAGCCACAGAAACCAGATGGCAGGAAGGACGGTGGTCCCTAAAGCTCAGCTCAGATTCTGCTTATTTAAAGCAGGAGGGAGTTGCTTGTCTGGAGCAGAATGCAATGCAGACATGTGTATGCATTTGATGACCTTACATATTAAATATTATAAGCATACTACTATTATAATTTGACATTGTCTTAGTCAATGAGAACACAAGTAAGTGTTCAACTACAGGTGACATTAAGATTTTGCAGAGGATCAGAAACATTGTAGAAGTGTGGCAAAATGTGATTTTCCTTTGTCACAGGACGTAATACAAGCAATTTCCTAAATGTGGACATAGATATCACATATATGAATTAACAAGCACATAATGTTTCCTATGCATGTATTTCGTCAACTGTTTTTTTAAATGACAGACGTCTGTTGTCCAGAAGTTCTTCAACATCCTGTAAGGATGCAACAATAATGGATGCAACAATGTCTGTTGTCCATGCACCTACCTGCTCAGGAAGTACTGAATTGTTATTTTCTTTCTGGACAGATTAGGCCAAGACAAATAGTAGCAAGTACAACAATCTGTAGTTTGGATCACTGAGAAAGGCAGAAACAGTCAGATTTAATTTTTACATCAAAATCAATGTTGTATGTGTATATATATATATATATATATATATATTTTTTTTTTTCTTTTTTCTTTCTTTCCATATCAAATCACCTCTGCCACCACCACTACATGAATATACAAGGACATGTGACCATCTTTGGACCGATCAGAGTAGCTTGACGAGACTGAGGTTGTTCTCATTTAAACAGCTTTAATTAAACCAATACACTTCTGAAGCAATAACTCTTCACAGTTGAACAGCTTGTTCTTCAAATTAACAAGCCACTAAAAAGGTTATGCGATGCTTTAAAGCAAACATAGATAAGGAATGAGTCAGTGAACGGGCTGCCCCCATTTTGCTTTAATGATGTGTTCGGCGAAGAGAGAAATTTCATATCTTTTAAGATTTTGTGCTATGTAAGTATTTGTGAGGGAGGAGGCTGCACGTGTCTATAATAGAAAAGGATCGCCCCAAAGAGTATTTATAGCACGAAAACAACCCAGCACACTTGTGTCTATGGATATATGTGCATGTACTGTATGTGCATGTGGTCATGGGTATATTTGTGTATCTGCTCTAGTTAGCCACCTGAGCTTATAAACTGTGTGTGTGTGTGTGTGTGTGTGTGTGCCAGCACGAGGCAATAAGAGGCATCCCTGTAAATGAAAGAGGGCCAGATGCACAGCCTTTCTCTCATTCTAAACCTTTTTCATGTCGACAAAAAAAAGAAGCTCGCCGCTCGCGTGTGTATTTTTATGAATATAAATACACCCAGAGGCACAAGTGGAGCCTGTTTTTCATTCACTTCCCTTCAAAATGTATGAAGAGTCCATCTGGAGAGATAAATGCTGAGTTTCTGTGCTAGAGGGTGTCATGCTTATTGTTCAGTCGGGTCTGCCTGAAAGTGTTATCACATTTTAACAATGAACAACCTTCTTTGGCAGGAAAAGGGGTCCGTGTCTCATCGTTAAAGACAAACCGTAGGACCCAGCTGATAGGGGCAAACACTTAACCCTCGGTATTCCGTCTTGTATTTATAAAGCATTTATGATTTGTGAGATAGTAAAATATAATAATAGTGTGACAGAACAACATGCAACAAAGGTCATGAGCTACGAAGCTTAGGATAAAGTTAGAAACCAAAGTAACCAAACTCAAACCTGCAGATCAGCAAATTACCAGCAGTTTGTTTATGGACATTCATTTATGAAATACTTAATTTTAGAAGAATGCTCTTTCTTTTATTTGGCGTACAAAGTAGCTACAAGTAAAGACCTGGCAATTCCTAAAATTGGCCACACTTTTCTACAGGGTTCAGTTTAACATTTAGTACTACTCTATAGTCTATAACGATTGACTACTATGGATACATTAGAAGGTGACATTTCACGCTCCCGTAACTCTACCTGGTTCAGTCTGCTCACCCCTCTCACAGAAGCCTGAGCCTGTCTTGATGGCATGCCACTATAAATTCACTGAGGAAGGGGGGCAGGGGGCAACAGCCAACTAGTTGTTGTTTTTTCCAGATGTCGGGCTGTCAGAGCTCGGGAAAGTCGGCCATTGTTTCGATAGAATTCCGGGAAAAATGTCTCGCAACAGGTGTGGAAGGAAAAGAAAGACCATGACACAAGTAGAAAGGGTAGAAAATGAGGAGGAAGTGGGAATAGAGGTTACGGTGCTTTGCTGGGGTTTGGGTATTTATTAGACACCTTTCTTCCGGGACAATCTGTTCCCCATCTGTGTTTAAAATGGATAAGGGGCAGGTTTATGCCATTGAAGCATTAAAAAGTGGGATTATCGCCCCTGGGAGCCTAAACATAAATCATTAATCCTGACGGTAGCTTTCCATTAAACGGGGCGGGGGTAAAGCATGCAAAATTATATGAATACAGCAAGTGTTAATCCCTCCTGAGCCAACACTCATGACCTTGAAATCCACAACAATGTGAACAATAGAAATCCAGCTCCTAACGTTTTGCCTCGGCTCTCCTCCTAACGATAAGTGTGCGTTCATTGAATCTGACGTTACGAGCTTGAAGGAAACCAGACGCTTTCAGAGCTTATCTCTTGCTCCGAGTGCCATCGCGGACATCATATGACTAAATCTTAGTCGGCAGTTCGGGACACAACGTCTTCACCAGAAACGCTGCTGAATAGAGACGGCTGAACGAGTACATCTTCTCAACAGAAAGATCCTCAAACTAAAATGGAATGTCGGTGACCAGTGACTCAACTGAGATTTGCTGGTGAACAATAGCCACCATTAGCTCCATTGACCATAATGAGCCAGTTTAGTGCCCAGCACCTTCTCCTGGGATCTAAAGGTCTGCGAGAATCTTTCTCTTGGTGCGTGACCTCCTTTGCCTCTCACTGTAGGCTATCATTAACCTCTAAACCCTTTTTGTCTCTATAGTGAACATCACCCCCCACTTCCCCCACACCTTCCCAATGCTACCTAACATTGTGTCTTTCATTGCTGCTGAACTCTCCTGCTCTCCTTCCCCCTCTTCATCTCTCTACGCCTCCTGTAGACGCCACAGGGCCTCCTCACCCTTTCATTTCCCTCCCTACTCCCTCACCCTCTTCCTGTCTCTATTTACTGTGTGCTCCCTGCATCTGAGTGCAAGCTTCAAAAGCTTTTGCCAAAACAAGATGTTTTATTTATGAAAAGTATTAACATAGTGACACCGTTAGTTAAGTAAAACATTTCATATGGAGCAGTAATCCGAGGGGTCGCAAGATTAATCTGATTTTTTGCTTATTTCTTTTGGAGAAATGCTGGAGAGTTGTACCTCTTCTGGACTCAGAAGAGAAAAATCCCATTTTATTAAAGCAACCTGTGACGGGGGGCCAGGAGAAGGCATCGCTTGCCTATAAATCGTTATAGACCAAAGAGTTTGGAAACCAGTCGTACAGAGTCCTCTGGAAACATCCTCTGTCATACACACAAAATTCTATTTAAACATTTTTACCAGTTTTTATCGCTAGTTACAATACACAACTGTCGTCATTAGTTTTCTTCTCTTTTCCCTCTTTAGCTGTAAATTCAGCAAATATACCAATTTAACAGCTACAATGAGGAGTTGGGCAAATGTCTGCCTGATTTGTCGGCTGGTCTGGACCAGAAGGTTTCAGATGCTGTTCAACAATTCAATAAGCACTCTGCTCCATCGCAAATAAATATGTATTGCACAGCTCTATGTGAGTCTTATTAGAAGCAGCTCCTGGTCAGCCTCTGGCTACACAACGCATATGTTTTTACAACATGACCAGGAGGATAGTTACTGTGGATGAACATTCAAGGAAGTTTTTATGAAGTAAAATCTCTGTAAAAATGTCAACCGCCTCATTCTTAACGTGATTTATGGGGCGTGCAGTTGGTGCAAACGATAACAACAGAATTCAAACATTCACCAGCTCCAGGATTATCAACTCAGCACGTTAAATGTGCCACCGCTCTCTTCCACCTTCCACCTCTCTGTTCTTTAATAAAACTCCCCTCCGACTTTCTGTCTGCCCTCTATCTTCTTTTCCTGCCTCCCCCGTGTCCTCCCTGTGAAGCGGATGGCCCAGCCTGCGGGCGCCCCCATGCAGCTAAAGAGGAACCAGATGCTTTGTGTCATGCTACATCAAGATGCTCGGCAGCCCTGACAGAGACCTGTCATGTCAATTTTCCTGTTAATCAACAGGATTGTTTGGACTACTTTAATTTGAAACGTTCAGAACACAAAGCAGGTCATGTTTACATTTTGCTATCGATTTTACTATCATATTCATATATTTGACAGTCTCAAAAAAAAGTCTCATTCGGATGTGAAAGCCCCAGAAAGAACTAAACTCCCCCCAAAAAATCCAGGAAGTGGTTGTTTACCCCACAGGAGAATAACTTCATCAGGGCTCGCTGGGCGTATCCAAAGACAAACCATCTGGCCTCGGATCAGAAGGTTAAAGGAAGTTTCCGTGTGAATTATACATTCAGTGAGGTAAACATGAGATAAGAGGTCAATAGAGTCACACGGACCACCTTTGAAGCTCTCGGGAATGAATGCAGCACACTTACTTGTCAAATGAATCCTCAGACCGATGAGAGGCATCTGCCACCGCCAGGGAACCAACTGGCCACCTCGAATGTCTTTCCTCTCCTTCGCTGTCGTTTTCTTTATACTAACATCTGGCACCAGTCTTCAGGATGACACAGACTAACGATCATCACCAGCCAACACTACAGACCTCAAGAAGTCCGTTATAGGGCAGGACAAAGAAAAGGAGGCGTCTTCTCTATTATTATTATAAATGGATCAACAACAATAGTCCTCCTCCAGGTCTACAGATAAGTCTTGACCTGGTTGCTCTGCCTCATTAGCCAGGGAGGGAAAGGGACAAATAACAAACAACATGGTGACAGTAAAATGTGAGAGATGGAGCCACTGGACAGACACTGTCCCCTCAAAGACAAAGCCCGGCAGCCAGTCGTAAATCCTGTCACCATTGTGAGGCCTTGAGCGCCATTAGCCGCTTGATCTACGGTTAGAGGCTACCTTGGAGATGGCTCGGCCACCTGGGACGACTTAAGGCACCCACGACCTGAATGGGCCTCCTCCCAAACAGTAAAGTGGACAAGATTGGCTCTTAACTCACTGCTGCAGTTCTTTTGTCATTCAAAGCAAATCATCGCAGAGACAGCTGAGCTCTCCCAACAAACCAAAGAGGCCTGTGCAGACTTTAAGATGACAGGGATAAGATACGTGCCATGCTGGGTGCATACACAAGACCATGTCAATATTAGTTAAAGATGACGCTCAAGCGTGAAAACACAGAAGTCTGTGAAAGGAAGTCGCTCACGATAACCAAAAACCTTTCAATTTAACAGCTAATTAGCCACTGAACTAAGTAAGTCATTAGTAAGCTGGCTGATTATTAGCTAAGAAGCTTATTAGCTTGTAAAAAAAGAAGCAGAAACTCATTTTGCCCTGGGTGTTAAACTAAATTAAAATATATGTTTACAAAAGGCAGAATTCACAGTATACTCAAGTAAATCAAAACATAACTTCAGCCACCTAATAATCAGCAAAAAAAAGTTTTTTATATTATAGACATGATTTGCCAAAATTCGTAATAATAATCACCGGCTTAATCAATAGCAACACATAATGGTGAGTGGCTGCAACTCATCTGAGGTAATAATTAAAACAATGAGATTTCAATGGCTGCCTTACGACCTACAGCAGGCGTTATACTGTAAGTCGGGGCTTTACCAGAAGTTGTACGCCCATGCAGTGCTAACACAGATAACGTCTGCAGAGATAACGTGTTCACATTTATTCTTACTTTTATCAACAGACTGTGTTAGTTCATTTTTCCTCTCGCCTCAAGGGTGCTGTTGCTGTTGATAATTAAACAGCTCTGACCTATAAAGGTTTATGAGTCACTAGGTGTTTACTTTTTCCACTACAGTTTTTCAAGCAAACATAACTTTACTCAAACTTTGCCTTTTGAAAGTCTGGCCAACATTTGACTTGAAATTGTACCTTGATAAGTAGTTGTAGACGATGAGAATAATGAGAGACAAGACTATCATTAGAATTTAATTCCAATTTCAGCCCAAAGGTCTCTCAGATGATCTCTACCCCAGGTGCACTGTGCCAAGAAGCCTAATAATCCATACAGAGACACCTGGCGGTCCAGGAATGTTAAACCCGCCTGCACTACCTCACTGCTGATGAGTGAACTATTGTCGTTTGAACTCGTGCACTTGCAAGGAGATGACGTAAACCCCAATCCTCATATAAGAACTGCATTATTCTTTAAGTCACGGATCCAAGGAACACATTCAATAACTTGTATTTGTCTTTAACACTCTCTACGACTGCACTCTAATGTGAAGCGTGGATCTATTAAACAATATAAAAAAGAATTGTCCTAAAATAGCAGCTCATTCATTTCAATTAAAGTCCAAAAAGGTTTCTACCACTCAGGTGCTCATATTAAATGCATTAGTGTCTCTTCTGATAGAGCCTGCCTGACTAACCGCACTTATTCATTTTATTACAGCTTACTATGTTACTACTATAAAAGAAAATTAAGATAAGGTCCCAAAAAATCATACATTCTGACATCTCAAATGTGCATATTTGCTGTTTTCTTAAACCTCTTTTAGGTTTTCTGTTGGTCAATAAGCAATTGTGTTAATCAGTTTATCAAGAACATAATTGTCAGATTAATAATTGTAGCTCTATGTGGTCTATTAGTCAGGATTTGTTCGCCTTATTTGTACAGCTGTTTCTTTAAAAATGTATGTCTCAAAATCCTTTTATGTCACATGACCTGCTGTTCCAACTGTGGCCACTGGGTGTAAACCTTTAGTCGAGGTGTGCAGTGTGTCATCTGGACGTTTGTGTGGGAGAAGACGGTAAGAGAGTTTGAATATCAGGTGTCCAGACCTGGGCTCCATCAAGCTGACGTCACGGCTCTGGACAGCACTGTCTTGTAAATTATAACCACCGCTGCTGCTCCTTTCACATGCTAGCCTGGCTTATGTGACCAGCAGTGACCTACTGTGTGTGTGTGTGTGAAGCACAGCCCTGGACCGGGAATGCACTTTGCAACTCAGGGTAACACAGATCGCTCCTTAAAAAGCCTTTCCCGAGGCTGTTTACACAGTAACATTACACGCAGTGCATGGACAGAATTCTGGGCACATCCCTCCATCTCCCAGAGTCTTAAATTATGAAGGCCTGCTCCCACACTGTGCACCCTCATTAAGCTCTCAGCTGGGTAGAATGCTCTGAAAGACAGCACTGTCTGGCCAGCTGCCAGATGTTTTATTTCATCAAGTCGGCACATTTTTCACTCTGCCAGGCATATGTTCGCTCCAACAAAGTGATAAAAGACGTTCAGTGGATGGTAGCCGTCAGGCCCGCAAAGAGCAACTAAAATGTCAAAACATGGCAAGTGGTGTTAAATTGTAGACCTGCAGTTGAGCTGAGTGAAACCTCATCACGTGGAAAAGCCTCACAGCACTGTGAAGGATTAACATGTCGACGCGGAGAGGGTGGAATCCACTGCTTCTAGGTTGTGTTTTGAGGTTGGGACGTTGGACGAAAAAGCTGGTGATGCTCAGGGCTTGGAGAGCTGAGCTCAGTGAAGAACTCCCACAGCCACCAACAAGAAAGACCATTAGTGTACCGTCTGTGTAACCCCACCCTCTTTTCACGCACCACGTTGCCAAAGAGGACATTCACACAACATTTGCAGAGTTGTTCCAAACACATGTTGCTGATGTTAGCAGTAAAAAGGTTAGCGCCGGCTTTTGAGGACTTGTGAAAGGGCTTGTTTGGGGTTGGTTAGAGCTTAAAGCTGCTCCAGCTGTGCTGTGTCCCCAAATACTGGGTCGTCTGTGACCCCCCACCCCCCACCCCCACCCACACACACTCCACCGCCACTCTCCTCCACTTAAAATGTGCCAGCATCGATTTGCTTTCCGCACAGCTGAACACTGTTTGATCAGGTTCACTTGGTTCAACTCCTGTTGGGAAAATGCTCCACTGACACTATTCATGTACTGCTTAATGGATAAACATTAATTTTAAAGGCACAACACGTAATGTGCTAGCTAGCTTTAAAGTAAGGCAAACAGCCCCTGAAAACATGGCTTCAAAGCTTTAGTGTTTCTCTAAACTGAAAATATTACCGAAATAATTAACATGAACTTTCGTCATTTAACTGACAGTACTGAAATCCTTAGCAAACAACTCCACATTTCCCACTTGGAGTCAACTGTTGCTGAAACCTGATTGATGCAGAAACAGAAATAAGTGACATCTTTCTCCAAGTGAGTCCTGTCCCCTTCATAGCAGCGAGAGAAACACACGTGCATAAATCTCTTGTGTAAAAAAACAAAAAAATTGGCCCAAATAGTTTACGTTCATGCCCCCATCACTCCTAAAAAGCTGATTCAGAAAAGGGTTTTAGGGGACCTACATCCAACACTAATCTATGGCAACCTTCCCAAAAACAAAACCTCAAACAAACATAACCACTTTCCAGATAACAGAATAACAGTAAATCTCTCACACAAAGACCCTCGTCGAGTTCTTCTGTTTCTCCTCGCTGCCATCTGCACTTAGATGTTAACCTCCCCTGAACCTGCCAGCTGTCCTCTCTCATTACCGATCGAGCGACCTGCTTCTCGGCAAACAGCCCCCCCGAGTGCCGCCGAGAGAGACCCCCGCCGCTCGTCCCTTCTCCTCCTCCTCCTCCCTCGCCTCCTGTCAGAATCAGAAAACATCTGGAGGAGCCGGAAGAGTTTTTGCGTCGACGGTCCCGCTCCCGTGTCGGAGGGGACCGTCCGGGCCCGTGTCATCTTCCTCGCGGTTGAGCGGACACAGCGCGGCAGAGTGTGATGCGATGTGGCAGCGCTACAGAGGCGCTACAGAGGCGCTAGAGAGTCGCTACAGAGGCGCTACAGAAGCGCTACAGAGGCGCTACAGAGGCGCTACAGAGGCGCTACAGAGGCGCTACAGAGGTGCTACAGAGGCGCTACAGAGGCGCTAGAGAGTCGCTACAGAGGCGCTACAGAAGCGCTACAGAGGCGCTACAGAGGCGCTACAGAGGTGCTACAGAGGCGCTACAGAGGCGCTACAGAAGCGCTACAGAGGCGCTACAGAGGCGCTACAGAAGCGCTACAGAGGCGCTACAGAGGCGCTACAGAGGCACTACAGAGGCGCTACAGAGGCGCTACAGAGGCGCTACAGAGGCGCTACAGAAGCGCTACAGAGGCGCTACAGAGGTGCTACAGAGGCGCTACAGAGGCGCTACAGAGGCGCTACAGAGGCGCTACAGAGGCGCTACAGAGGCGCTACAGAAGCGCTACAGAGGCGCTACAGAGGTGCTACAGAGGCGCTACAGAGGCGCTACAGAAGCGCTACAGAGGCGCTACAGAGGCGCTACAGAGGCACTACAGAGGCGCTACAGAGGCGCTACAGAAGCGCTACAGAGGCGCTACAGAGGTGCTACAGAGGCGCTACAGAGGCGCTACAGAAGCGCTACAGAGGCGCTACAGAGGTGCTACAGAGGCGCTACAGAGGCGCTACAGAAGTGCTACAGAGGCGCTACAGAGGTGCTCCGGTCAGACTGCGAACAATTAGAGGGATGTGAGAGCGGCGGAGAGAAGGGCCGCTCTCACAGCTCCCCTGCACACAGGGGAGTGTTCGGAGATGGAGATCTGTCAGATCATGTCCCATGATTTCGTTGCCCACAATGAATTATGGATGGAGTTATAAACCCCACGGAGATGCGAGGTGATGTAAGAGCAGACTTCAGTCCGCTGGGGGAATGACACAACTTATTATGGCCATGGAGTTGGATGCAGACATTTGGGGCAAATCTTAATCTTCTGCCAGCAAGCTGAAGAAGCGTACTCAAAACCAATTCTCGAGAGCGCGGCATCATAAAATCTATCAAGTGGAGGTTTCACTCCAAAAATAGCTCCATCTATTGTGAGAAATACGTCTATGCTCATCAAATTATCACTTCAATGAACATCATTCCACACTCGATTGTTTACAAAAAAGTCTCGGTACATCGAGCAGATGGTAGGTTTTACTTCTCCAGCCATACTTTATTAGAGTGGGTATCACTTTATCACAGAGTACCTGCCTGAATAAGTTGATTCGCTGCTGGACGTAACTGAGAACTGTGACTTTTTGGACACGTCCTGCCTCTTTTTCAAACACTTCCTCCTGAATCCCGTCAGCGAGGAAGTTCCCAGAGACAGACTCCACAAGGGCCCAAACAAGGAGCAATAAAGCTAAATTATAAGTCTGGTGTCTTGTGTGTGTGTTTGTGTGTTTGAAGTCTCACACTGTTGTGAACCTCAAATCTCAAAAACCAGCTGCTGTTCAGCAACACACACACACACACACACACGCACACACACACACCGTAACGCAGTGCCAGGGGGAAGATGATGTCATTAGCAGGGCACGTTTTTTTCGTCTTTAATTAGTAGCTCGAGCTTCCCGCCGTAACTCGGGGCTCTTTTTCGTGTTACCATGCAACAAAACGGGGATTAAACAGAACAAAATGTTTGACATCACTCTTAAAATATGACAAGGAAAGCAAAGCCGTGCCTTGAACGCGACTGCGGTACAGCTGAACTGCGAGTGATAAGAAACACATGAGTGGCCCATTGTGAACTAAAACCATGAAATATCTTGCGGCTTCCGCTCGTCCTGCACAGTCGGCGTTGATGTGGCTCGAACCGATCAGATTATACACTTGGAAAATTGGAGACGAAGTGCAATCCTCGTGTGCTATTATGTCCCATAAGATATTCCCGTATTTGACCTGGGCTAGATCAACGGCATGGTGGCCTCCTCGGCTTCTGTTTAGACGCCCACGATGTGGTGAGCGTATGGATATTCACAAGTACGTTTGGTGTTCTCAAAGGTCATGAAGTCAGCATGATTCTCAAGGCTTTCTAAAGCGTTGCCCCACCTAACACCACCCTCATCAATATCCCCGCCGGTGCTCCGAGCCAAGCATTTCATTTAGTCCCTTTAATGATGTCGGGCCTCCTGTCAGCGCCGCAGACGGAGGAGGCTGCAGCGTTCGTCTCTCTGCTCTGCAACGGCAGGAAGTACTCTCGTCCGCTCCGCTGGGATCAGCATCAAACACAGATGCAGCCGTGTTACAGCTGGAAAATTAGCGTGCTGGCACATGAAGCGCAGGAGGAAAAGCAAACGGCCGTTTGCGATATTGCCTCCACGCAGTCATTTAGCAGGTCGGAGAATTCAGTCTTAGAGACTGTTTGTTTGTTTTGCTGCGTTTAAAACACATGCAACATGGCGGTTGTCGGTGTTTATGATCCGTGACTCATTGTAGCTCTCAGATTAACGGGTTTAAACTTTCAAGAAAAACAAAAGTTGAATCACGGAAAGGTAGGAAGATAATGGGCCTGAATCTGCATTACAGCGAAAGCCTCGTCACGCACATGATCGACATCAAAAAGCATGAATTAAACCTGCACACAGGCCAAACCAACGCGTGCTCACCTATGAAATTTCAGGGTGAATGTGTTTACAGGACATGTGTGGTCTGTTTAGTCTGGCTCCAGGTTGTTTATGCTCCTGGCCCCCACACCCATCAAACCATTGCATGAAACACATCAGCAGAGAGTGAGGGGGTGAGGGTGGGAGGGATAGAGGCGGGTCAAGGTGGAGTTGACCCCGAGGGCATCCAATTGTCTCCTTTGGAAGGGAAAGTCTTCACAGTCTTTTGGGGTTTTAGAGTAACGACCCCCTCAAGTCCCCAACTTTACTTTTGTTCTTTTGTGAGCTCTCAGGTGACACCGTCTTCGTCTGTGTGATGTTTTTATTCGTACGACCGACTGTGAAAAGTGAGACATATGTCACAAATGAACTGATTTGGAAGGAAAATGCTTGATTTAAGTTTTGGCATTACGAAACCGATCCCTTCCCCGATTGGACGGCTGGATGCCTAAGCCTCACTCCAGATGTAAATATTTTTGTGTGCAGCAGAGTTAGGATGGGATCAACCTGCCGGCTCAGGTTATCTACTATGATCACAGCGGCCGGTCATCCTTTTATTACCATGCTGCTATTACTGACTGCTGCTGGACTTCAAGGCTGAGTTCAACCAGGGAGCCCACATATACGTTTACATGGCAGATGGTGAATTGCTGCATTCAACTTCACCAACATATTTAACAATCCATCCATAAACCTGGTTTATTGTTTATCACAGGCATACTGCCAAGCAGAATTTACACCAGCCACAATAAACACAGCATAAACATCTGAGGCATGACTCTTCAAAAGACAAAGTGTCAGTTTTAAAAACTTTAAAAGGGCAGTACTATTTATTGGGGGGTATATATCATAGTTCTGTCGGTATATTACACCAAGTATCCTACAGTGAAGTCTAGTAATCCCCAGTGAGTGCCACAGAAATCAGGTCATTTTAGTCCCCACTCCAGCTGTTCACGTTCGCATAGGGTTCGATCAACCCGTGCCAATCTTTCGCTCGGGTGAAAAGGTAAAATAGGGCTGTCACGCCGGGAGAGCACAATCACAGAGACCACCGATCCGATCAGTCAACTCCTACCCGAATCCACCCTGATCGGTCGTCGGGGAAAACTTCCCAAGTGTGCATATCTCGACTCCGCTAATATCGAACACCGGGGCCGGCTCCATCGCTCACCTTCTCTCGCTCCGTTTATCCGCTGGTTCCGGTCCCGTGAAGGCGCGGAGATCCTCGCTCTCTCTCTCGGTGACAGACGGGGCTTCAGCGCGGCTCTGCGCTCTGCGCTCTGCGGGGACTGTGGGCTCACTGACGGAGAGCCGCTCGGCAGCGGGCGATAGAGAGGGAGTCCCGGGGGGGGGGGGGGGTATTAAACTGACTCCTGTGCAGCATGCACGTTGTGACGAAGGTATATTGGTGTCTTTGTTACGCAAATAGAGAGCAAATATCTCGTTTGTAAGTAAAAATATAAACTGAGAATAAATTATTTGTCAGTTTTGTTAGTTTTGCTAATGAAACTAATCAAAAACCTTGCCTCTAAAAAAACACATTTTCCTCCCAAGAAATGTGTGTCTTTATTTGTAATAAAGACACACATATAGCCTTAAACAAAGGGGTTTCTTTGGAGAGCAACGGTTGTTTTTGTGAGAGCAAATATTTTTGATTATAGTTTCATAAGCAAAACATAACACAAATAATTGATTCTCAGTTTAGATATTTTTACATACAAACGAGAAATTTGCTCTCTTTTTTTGCGTAATAAAGACACAAATATCCCTTCATAACTTGAGACCCAAGTGTCTAATGTACCGTCACGATAAGTAATTTGGCTTCATAGACATTATTATAGTGTCAGCAGTATTATTGGTGGAAGTTTAATCAAATCAAGTTGCATAATTGCTTATGTTGACATATGTGATTGAAGTAGCTGAGGCACTAGCTATTTCTAAAAGCGCTAAACTCTCCGACCTGAAGCTGGGGTTGGTAATCTTCTTCAAAAACCTTTTTTGGTGTGGATATTCTAGTTTCATTCGGCACCAAATGCAATGTAATGTTCTGCTCATGCACTTTCTGCCGACTCCGGAGTCTTCCGCAATCTAACAGTCGTGTTGGTTGTTCACGTTCATCGTGATATGTTTAGGGCCATATTTATAATTTTGGAAGGGGGGCTTTAAATGGAGGCCTGAAATAATGGTCTGTACAAATGTCTTGCTCATTTAGTCCGTTTTGGAGATGGTTCTGCTCGCTGCTGTCATTTGAAAAGAGATGACAACACTGGTTGTTTTTTAGCGGTTGGATCATTTTTTGCTTAATTTATCAAGATTACCAACCCTGCTTTTAAAAAGTTTGTAATGTGTTGTAAGTCATATAGGCAGCAATGACTGAACAAATCTATGAATTCTACATCATTTAATTCATAAGAAATATTGTTTTACCTTTATATTAGTAGCCCTACTTGTGTTTTTACGCTCGTTTTTTGCATTATTCTTATCGTCTTTACCGTCGCCGTCAAGGCTGTCACATTTGTTTGGAAAGAACTGGAAAACACCTGAAGCAAAATATGTTGTTTAATAACAATGTATTAACTTATACAGCCTTTATAAAGTATGGGGTGGGGGGAAGCCGACCAAAAGTGTACTGCCACTGAAACCTGCACAGTTGACAACCGTATTCTAGCAGCTTTGTGAGGCTGTACTGAGCTAAATGCTGTAATGCTAATGGTTAACAGGCAATATGTTTACCATGTTCACTATATTAACTTAGTGTATTAACATGGGAACATCATTGTTATTCGGCACCAAACACAAGGTGTTTTTACAGATGTTTGGTTAGAAACCAAAATGTGACATTTTTATGAAATGATTAATTGCCCACTAAGTAGTTTGAAAATGGCTTCATTCATGCTGACTGATTATACTAGCCTACCTGTTAACTAATATCAATCCAGCATTCAGTTGATTGATTGATTGATTGTTTGATTGTGTCAGCTTTAATCAGGATTGTTCTCCTGTTGTTGATTAAGGAACAGTGCACTCACAATCCCACATTATCTTCCCTGACTTTTAGCTTTTAATAGCCTCACCATTACCAGATGATTCAATTCAATTCAATTCAATTCAGTTTATTTTGTATAGCCCAATATCACAAATTACAAATTTGCCTTTAGAGGGCTTTACAATCTGTACACATACGACATCCCTGACCTTTGACCTCACATCGGATCAGGAAAAACTCCCCAAAAATAACCTTTGACAGGGAAAAAAGGGAAGAAACCCTATGATCTGAGCATCTTCATCCCCTTTTATGTTGTCGATGGTCACATGTGATGCAGTTCGATTACAATAATACCAGAAAATGTTCCTTATGTGTGGGAAAACATGCCATTTACATGACTTATTTCAATGTTTTTCTTTCTTTTTGGCCTTTCTTAGTGAAACATATGTGTTAATTAGCTGTGGGCAATAATTGATGAGGTAATATGTGGTTGCCCTCAATGTGTGATCCAAAATGAAAGAATAAAAAAGCAAACTTTGCAGCGATGTGTTGCTCGTTCTCAGTGACCGTCCTCTCTCCTGTTCTGTGTTTTCTCTGCCCCCCCCCCCCTTTGTCATAAAACACAGCTAGTAGAGGTCGGGAGAGGGGGAAGAGTGAAAGAGAGATAAAGGAGTGATCCGCGCATTTCACACACACACACCTGTTTCTCATTCTCAAGCTCATCACTCTTGACAGGTCGACAGGCGAGTGAGGAAGCACAGTGCACGCAGATCCACCGAGTAATATTTTACAGAGAATATAAACACGCTCCGAAACAGCTCACATGATCCACGCACGGTGCACACACACACACACACACACACACACACACACACACACACACACACACACACACACGTCAAATGCACACACTCCTTTCCTTACTCTGCTGTGGTACCCCAGCAGAGCATTTCACACTCAAGAGGCCCAAACTGAGGCAGCTCTCTGTCTGTCACTCACAGGAAAACGTGTCAAAACTGATAGTACGTAGAATGGCCAGCACGCTCCACATAGCCTTGAGAGAAAAGAGATTTAAAAAGAGATCAATACACTCCTGTATTATTAGAGGTATGGCATTTCTCAAAATAGAAGTTCCCCTTTCTGCTACACTCCAGACTGATGCCGGGGTTGCAGCTCTGGCGCCACATCTGGGCACAGTAACACCAGCTGCTGATCCCGTTCCCTGTGTGCGAGGTGGCGAGCGACCTCAACCTTGTTTGACGCCATCTTTTGCACTTCCTGTGTCGAGAGTTCTCACTCTGCTGCTGCTATGTGGTTGCGGATGGCAGACTTAGCAGGTGGCTAATTCCGTGCATGATTCCTGGTGCCAGCCAGCCGTTTAAGACCCTGTTAACTGGAGGTGATAATCCTGTAAAAGCTGTGAGAGATCACGCACAGCGAGGGCGACGGGTCCGAAAGGATCTGTGATGTTTCAACTGCGAGAGATCACACTGGTTGTAGCTGCTTGTGTGCCCTTACACTTGGTTTGTGAGGACCAATTTGAGTTTCAGATCCTGAGAGTATGCAGTATTTTGAGTTGAACATCGTACTGCTGCTGTAAGGGCACCAAATGTATGTTGACGCACAACTGAAAATAGTCCCCAACTAATTCACTTTTTACTTCTGTTTTTAAACTTTTGCTTAAAACACAACACTGTGCCCAGTTGTTTTAAGGGATATTGAAGACTTTTTAAAAATCCTAACGGAACAATATATCTGTAACCTGTTTTTTAAGTGGGCTTGGGTCACACACACACACAAACGAGCTTGAGGATTAATGACACTTCAAAGGAAGGAAGCCGCACCATGGTCAGCTTCCTGCCCCATTCCATCTTGGACCATTTGCTGGCATCTCTGTAGCAGACGACGGCCTTGTGAGCCATGTGGTGGCTATTTGGAGCCACAGAGGTAATCGTCTGTAGCAGCGCTTTGTCTTCCGTATAAGTTAAGTTCAACAATAAGCGGCCTGGGGCACCTTAACAAGTTGTGGTATTGCTCAAACTTGATGAAGCACATTTGTCTTGGAATGAAATATGTTTCTCTGGTTTGATTGTGACCGCAGGGAAAAGAAGAGGGTTGTGGATTCACTTCATGACGTCCCTAGGATAGGTCGATCTTTGACCTTACAAGGACTCTTTAAGATGCACTATGTTCATATTAACAATGGATCATATCACCCAACTCTGACATGCTTTAACATCATTCAGCTCATTGTTTTGGTTTTACAGCCCCAGTACGACACACTCCCAGCACCAAAAGGCAGACAGGAACAATCAGCTGGTGGGTACAGTGGAGCATTTAGCAGATAAAGAGTGATATTTCCTTCAGGAGTTGGAGACCAAAAACAGAGCTAAATGAAGAGTGACTTAATTCATCAGGTGGCCAGACACATGACTCCAAATGACACCAGTGAGGCTGGAGGTCAACTTTATAAGGCAATAATAATATGTTAATGCTGTGTGGACAGCTTGTTCCTCTTGACCTGTGGCCAAAAGAAATCCATAATCACAGACTTATAGGGAAGGATTATGGTTTTAGTTAGATATTGACAAAGTCAACGTTAAACCTTTATTTATATTTAAACAAGATGTTCACAAAGCCTTCTCCAACCTAAATAGAGTGCTTTGAGTTGCATTAAGTGTCCTACAAAACTGTCTGTGCTAATACAAGCATATGAACATAATTTCTAGGAGACAGATTTTACTTTTCTGCAGTCATTTCATCTTCAGTGCCGCTTTTATCTCCTAAAGTATATTGCGTAACGATGGTTTCTCTCCTCCTTCATGAGTGACTTAAGGCCCAGACCTGGTGGTTGACCTAAACATGCTTTCACCGGTGTGTCCTCTTTTGTTTATCTTGCCCTCTGTGCTGACCTTTAACCCTCTCCCCACCACACTCCTGGCAGTTACGACGCCTTTTGTACGGTGTCTGCATCTGGTGGAGGAACCACATGCCCCTACATTGTTTAGTTTTAGAGCTCACAATCTCACAGAAAGAAAGGGAGGAAAAAAAATAAAGTCCTGAAAATGTCAGAATTGTTGACTCGGGTCCAAAGTAGTTTGGATGGACATGAAGAATTGTTTAGTTTTGATCTCCAACAAGCAGTGGCGTGTGTCTGCGCAGCTCACACCTACTGAAGAAGTGTACGAGGAGAATGTCAGGAATGCAGTGTGTGTAATATTTCCGAATGTTAAAGATCAATATTTGTGTAAGTAGTGAGAGAAGCAGCAATTCCATCACATGGGGAGACATTCCCTGGGTATTTCCGCTTGGCTCGGGGACTCACAGCCGTTGGCAGAACATCTTTCCTGTAGTGAGACAATACCAGACGATGAAGGGCCTCGCCAGAGAAGGAGCTGGCATTATGAGACACGCTCTACAGGCAGACGTCGAGGTCCTTCGGCCAAAAGGTCCTCACATAAACAGCCCAAGCCAACACATTCAGGCTCTTTGTGAAAACAAACTCTGGAAAGTAGGGGATTAGTCTTAGTATGTGGGTCGGTGTCTGTCAGCTGGATGGCTGGAGAGGTTGTCATGTCTATATGGCAGCTCTGCCACCTGCAATAATATTAAACACTGTAAAAGGTTGTTGGAACAATATTAAAATAAGAACTGTATTTTGGCAGAAGAGGCCTTATATGTTGTCTTATTAAAGTATTGAAATCAAACAGACTGTCAAATACTCACCTTATACTGGCTTGAAAGAAAACAACAACAGCAGCTGTGGTCAGCTTGAACTTTCAACTTGCAGCCAAGTAAAACACAGAGGTCACACTTGAACATAAAGCATAATAAATACATGTAACATATGATTGCATAAATCATTCCAGGTCATGGTTTTCACAAGTTAAGTCAAGTGAGTTACAACACCCGATATCTCAACTGACTACAGCGTGTGATGATAGTGTGACATAGAAGCAGTATATTCACTTAAATTGAGTAATATTGAGAGCTTACAGGTGGACAATGAGACATACATGTAGAATACTTTGGGTTGTGGTTTCCTCTTCTGATGATCTATGGAACTGTGAACCCATATTTTTCCATCGTAAAGTGTTACCTTGCAATTTGTATTTCATACTTTCTTTCAGAGTAAAGACTTTCTCTTGAAATACTGTTATGCCCCGTAATGGAGGATAACTCTGGACAGGCAGCGCTTCACTGGAAGCAAGACAGACTTCAAAGGTCTTTTACAACAGAAGGAAAACTTGCCCATGCCCGCCAAAAGAGTCCGTTAAACAGCTGGCACAGAGCAGATGTGGATCTCCATCCGGGCTAATGGCCTCAGTACAACCTTCCTCTCAAGACACAGCAGCTGAAGCCTATAAATACTGTGCCTATTAGTATCAATATGGAGCGCTCTACATCTTAAACAGGCCACTTTTGCCTCAGCCGAGGGACCAGGTGAATTCAAAATGGTTTCCACATGCCCGGTGATGTATGGCTCCTGTAGGCTGGCTAATGAGCTACAACACCAACCATTGAGGTTGAGAGATGGTTAGCAGATCGGGCCTAAATCCCACCGTTAGCGAACAAGCTAAACAAAGCCTCATCTAAGGAGAGTCGTGCGCCAGCAGCTTCTCCTGTTGTAGTTCACCCTCGGATGACGACGACTGAAAGAGGATGTTGTCCATCCGATAGTTCTCTCTGATGTATTGCTCGTCCCCTGCAGGAAGACAGGAGCCTCATCACCTGTCCTGTGGCGGAGGTGTTGAGCAGGGTAAGTGTCCCTGTGACAGGCCTTATTGTCCCCTCAGGGGTGGAAGTTCGGCCTTCCTTTTGTGCTTGTCCCTCAACAGGAGACACACTCCTCTTACCGTGCATGTGGGGACATGCATGGATTCACGTTTACCTAATTTACCAGCTCAGCTTTTTGAACGGCGGGCGGGGTGGTCGGATGTGAACAAACTGGCGCTTGTCATCGCCTATGTCGCCCAAAACATGAGACTAAGTGGTCTCATGTCTTGTCCGGGGCGCGAGGAGTGGTCTCTTGTTTGTTCCTGATGAGCTTCACACGAGTACGCCTTTCATGCAGTTGATTTGATCTTCAACAGATTAAATCTCAGGCCCCGAGATGTAATCGTTAACAGATCGTTTAAACAGAAAGTCTGCATTCTCAAATGTGTTTGTTTAGTTTTTGTTGGATTTGAAGCCATTTCTGAAACGCATGATCTGAATGTACAACGTGTCTATGGTGTTGATTCTACTGGAAGAATGTCTGTTCGTCTCTAATGAGATTGCGGCCCCCGGGGGAAACAAATTTACAGTCGCTTGAAACGACAGGAAATGTTTCATGTTAACTTGTCGAACACGGGGGTACTTTTCATAATGTGTCCCAGTCGGCCATCTGCCAGCTCTCTGCGCGACCTTGCAAGAGCCCAGCGCGCTCGCAGATCTTTGACTCTGCTGTTTGGTAAATGTCACCGGCAGTTTGTGCGTTCCCATGTTTCATGGCTGTCAGTCACAGAGGTGGTCTTTGCTTTTAACCCCGTGGAGGTTCAAAGAGAACGAATTTTCCCAGTGCCATCAGCCTTAATCAAAATCACATTGTCTGCAGCTATTAGCCCATGGTGAAACTCGGAGGCTTATCCAGAATTTAACTTTGATTAGCCTGCGTCCTGGGATCGAGTTGCCCACCGTCCTCTGCTCTTTGATCTGCTAGAGCTCTTGCAGGAAGCTTTAGTACCCCCCTAATGAGCAGTTGGTGGACCAGTCCAAGCTTCCCTGAGGGGTTCACAGAGAATAGCGGCTCACAGTGTGAGCACCAGATTGGCAGACACACGGTCTGGCTCCAGCCACGGATAACCTCGGGGTCCTCTCATGCCGAATGTCACATGGTCATTAAATCAAGGAGCCGCCATTAAACTGGACACAACTGCTTTTGACGCCGGTGTCTGACACACTGACACCCTTTATGTGACCATTACAGGGATCACTGCCCAGTGCACAGTTGTTGACATAAAGGGGAAGTTTGACAATGCTTGAGGGCAGTAGTAAATCTGCAAAACACTCAGCTTGACCAGAGGCTTAATAGTATAGCGTATTGTGTAAACTATGCACTGACCAGGCCGGGAAGCAACCACTGGTCTGGTGCTTCCAGGTGTCCTTTCTTTGCTCATTGGATTGATTCTGGGACGAACACAAAGAGTTAAGAGAATTCATGCATTCGTTAAATTGTTGAGCTTCTAAATATTATAATAATATAAGTATTTTGTCTGAACTGCTGCATCTGTAAAGCATCCTTCACATGTTCTCGGGGTCAAACTGTTCGGGCGAGGTCTTGGTTGGAGACCTGAGACCTTTATGCTCTCAAAACGATGTCAAATGGACCCTGACCTCAAACTCTGCCTTTTGCCTCAGACCTCCCACTCACTGCTTGTTTTCAGAGGTCACAGGTTCGCTTGGATCAGTATCTCCTGTCATTCTGTGCACGACCTTTGCCTTATAATTGATTCACAAAGGATCCTCTTTCCCTTGTTTTATACCTCACTGAAACTATCACACTGTCCGTGTACAATATTAGATGTCAACATGTTTTTCATTTTGTTCAACTGAGTCATATCTCACTGGTTTTCCTTTGCGCCTCCTCCCATCCATCTTAACATTGATTTGTTGTGCTGTAAAGTGGAAAAGGCACTCGATCCCACACACTTTAAAGGGGACAGACGCGGCTGTAAATGTTTCTAGTAGGTGTGTTTAACCATGTTTACAGATAGTGCTACAAGATTAATGTTCTGATATCACTAATAAGAGATTAGCTACGGTAAAAACAGTGCCATCGTAACAAATATCTTTGTCCGATTCTTATTCTTAAACCGTCCTTTGCACCTTTTATCAGCTGGAGCTTTCTGTGTTGTCTCCGGGGACAAAGCATTAACAGCAAAGATGCTATAAACAGGAAACAGAGGCCCTCTTTGGTTTCATTGCTCATTGCGACAGCCCCGTCTCAGTGAGTGACAGAACACACACACACACACACACACACAGCATCGATCAAGTATCAGGCTTTATTTACCTACTTGACACCCTAATCCTCCACTTGTCGACGCGGCGAGTGGAAATTTACCTCGAGTTTTACAACGGCTGGCCTGGAAAAATGTAACCTGTCTGAAAAAGTGCAAGAATTCATAATCCTGTTTGAAGGAGACGGACATGGATGTGAGACATTCTTACTGTAAGGTCATGACTCTTTGCAGTGATCAGAATTCAGAGTCATCGTGTGAAAGAGAGGAATTTGTTGTGGAAGACTGGTGATTCATGAATGTGGAAAATAATGCTGTTCTGTTATTACTTCACTTCCTTGTTCACTTAGGTTGTAGGAGTCATGTTTTCTTTTGATTCTCCGGATCTGATATTTTGGTAGAAGGACAATTAACAATACCTATGAATCAGTGGGAAACATTGTCTTGATTTGAGGTTATTTTAAGTCCAACGTGTTGGGAAAGCCCATGGCTCATATGCCTTTAACACACTTCGTATGAATAATTTAGTTTGGAAAGCCAACTTTCCATTGGATGATAGCGAATGGCAGATTGGATGCCTGGAGTGAGTCAGTGTTTGCAGGTTGGTGCTAATGGGACTGATAACACTGGATGGTGAAGTGGCTCTTACTGCGAGCAGGACTGTCAGCCATCTGTAAACGGTATAATGATGACTCATAACTCCTCTCATTGAGTCTGACTCTGGGACTGTGTTTGCTCTTTCTATTGCTCCTTTTTCTAAATTATTATGGGGAATGAGCGACAGCTAGGCCAACAGAAAATATCTGTAGTTTTAGATGGATTCCAGGGATATTCAAGCTGCCGTACAAAGTCTCTTTCTCCCCAGTGATTGATGCATTCGTAGTTGTCTGGTCGGGCATCTCTGAAGTCTCTCAAGCCTCAACGTTGTATGTTTTTATTAATTCATTCTGCACTTTTTTTATCAGCCTTTCTAAACATTTGCCAAAACATATTCTCATCGTGTAATGCCATCTTTCCATCTTGTCCAGTCACAATTTCTATAACTTTATTTAAATAACGTGGACACTTCCTCAAATATTTTCACAAATTAAAAAACAGGCAGAGTTCCTGTGTGCAATTCTACTTTTAACAGGAAGGAAGAAGAAGCAATACAAACACGGAGCTGCAGATGGCTGGGTGATGCAGACATTATGGTCTGCAGCACAGTCCTAGTCCCAGTCACAACTACATTTTTAGCCACAATATGTGAAATACTACTCCAGTAATATTACAACGTTTTCACTTAGAGGATTATTTTTACAGCTGCCATGTAGGAAATCAAATTATGGAACTGCTCAGACTGCAGCCAACCAAAACTCTGACATGGTAGAAATTCTTCTGATTGTCCGACAGCCAGATTGTCGATCATTTAGTTATTAACCGCATGTCAAACAACAACTAGTCTGGCAGAAAATGGTGTGGGGCATGACAATTCAGTTTTAAAAATAGGAATAATCCTACAATCTTTACTCTGCATAAAAGTCTATAGTTGAGGTGGCTTTTAGGAAAAATAGTTGATTGTCTGACTCACGCACATCAATGGGCCCCTCATTGGTTGAAAAAGTCACATTAAGCTTGTTGACCCAATATTATTACAGTTTTTTTTATTGCTTATTTGCTTATTTATAATACTTGTTTTGATCTTGTTTCTTTTTGACTATGTCTCTTGTTTGCTCTTTACCTTCTGCTGCTGTAAATTCGTAAATGTGCGTCTGCGGGACGACTAAAGGATTATCTTATCTTATCTTATTAAACAGTACATTTGTTTGGCTTGTGAAAATAACCAGATTCCTTTCTGATGCTACAAATCAAGATAATCAAGTATCAGATGAAGAAAAGTAATTATAAATTGCATTGTGGTGAATAACACATGGTGGGAGGATGAAATTGGAAAGAATGCCTCGACATGGACCACTTGAGAGGTGTTGCTCATCAATAATTGTGCATCTGATGGAGGCTGTGATAGAATGAGGATCTTATTACACACAGACTGAGTTACAACAACAAGTGTCCTCGAGTGAACTGTGGAGGGCATCAATGGAAACTTCCCATTGAATACAGAAGGTCAAAGGAACATTTCCACAGAGTTCATGTGAGGAGCTGCAGCATGTCGTAAGCAGGTTTACAGTTAAGGTTTCCTGTTAACTTTCTGCTTTGAGCCAATGTTGGACGGAGTCTCCAGGTAACTCAGTAAATCTGCATTAGAGACGGATTGCGTAAATATTCATCAAAAGATTATGACAACTGTTATTTTATTAACTTTTAATGGAACAATTTTGATTCATCCAGTGACCAATAGAAGTGCAATTCAACTTGGTGGTTGTAGTTTGTAGTTTCTGTTTAGTTCTGTATATCTTTACATTTTCCATAATGCAACTGGTGCACGTTCTGCTGTTAATACTGTATATCAAGCATACTCACATCACACTGTTCATACTGTATATATCTAAGTAGATTCATATCTACATTGTACAGTGTACATTCACATTACTTTGCACTTTACTGTTTTCTGCACTTGTAGTTGTTTGCTAAACGGTGTTTTGTTGCCTCAGTTCTTATAGTGCACTGACAATGAAGTTCGATCTGATACAATAATAAACATTTTTTAATCTCTCACAGGGCCCTGCATGTAATATCAAAGTATTGTGCAGCATTCCTTTGTTGGCATTTTAATGGGCATGCATATATAATATGCTGCTATATCCGCCAACGGGCCTGACCCCAAATTAGCCCCTATGATTAAATGATAGGGTAGAGACACATTCTATATTTAGTATGCAGTATTCTTAAATTGGAGCCTGGCTGAGCTTTATAGGGACTTGACATTAAAGGCCCATTCAAATATAATAGCTTGGACTATATGTATGTGTTGACGCATGCAGACATACAATGAAGTCATCATCACAACCCCCCCCCCCCCCCCCCCCCCCCCCCCCCCCCCCCCCCCCCCCCCCCCCCCCCCTCCCTCCCCCACACACACACGCCCCCACACACACTCCACCAAGAACACAGACCACATCACACAGTCCCCCTCGCTCTCTTCAATATTTAAGGACTGTGGTTCAAGTTCTACTCCAAACAAATGACATGTTTCTTTGTTTCTCTGACCCCCCCATCCTTTCCTCATGATCGCTGACGTGCACAAACTCAACAATCGGCCACTTCTTTCTCCTCTGCCGAAAAAAACGCACAATTGTTATTTGTTTCTGTCGTCTTCCTTTGCTATTGTTGTTGTTGTTGTTTGTGGCTGCTGTGGACCAGAGACTCGAGACAATGGCTCATTCAGAAGAAGAAGAAGGCCCTGTGAGTGCATCTTCTTGTAACAGACGTAGACGATGTGGTTAAGACAAAAGAAGGCTTCCTCTGTTGCTGCAGCGCCGATTGAATACATCTGGAATGACCTCTTTCAAAGGATCTCTGAACTCCGCCCGGTTTCTTGGTGAATCTTCTCAGAGCACATCCAATATAGCACCTTAATCATCCGTGTTAATCACTGACTTCAGCTTCACAGTGCTCCAGTCACAAACCGGTGTTCTCCTACCTTCAGGCTAACATTTCCTCCATTTTGCACCAGACTGAACGTTCCTGTCAACATTATCGTTTCCCAAACAGACTTGTGTAGTAGATGACATCTTCATTTGGAATCCATCAGTGGGCATTGCATTACAGAGCAGTGTCTGTCTATTGTATTGTTCCCTTGGTTGCCAACACGTCTGGCTTTCCAGCGGTTCACTTGTTCGTGGCTGTGACTCAACTGAACACTCAACACGCCGTTGTTTTAAAAAAGCCTTACCGCATGTGAGCGTCGCACTTTAAAATGCCTGTTGAGCTTAATGGTTACATCTAACAGAGTTGGGGCTTTGTACTCATGTTTCGTGGCTTTTTTTTTTTGTGTGGAGCTGAGCTGCCAGATGTGCAGCATCTCTCTTATTTCATTTTCATAGGGTGAACTCTCTTTTCCTTCACCCTATGAGATATAATGTAGCCTACATAATGTAGTTTTTTTAACGTCGACATATTCATTTAGCATATAGCTTTGAGTCTTTATTCCCTCCACATTCTCTTATTTCTGAGTCTGAATATCCTGCACTGACGTTGGGTTTCCCCTCAGGAATTCTTAATTTATCTTCCAGATTTTTTTTTATATGCAGATCCTTATCCCTGCTCCGTAGAGTCCAGCCCAGCCCCAAGACTGCATGCTCCCACCCTTCTTCACTCTAAACACACAGGGCTTTGTGGTTTTGGGTTCGGTCCAGAATGCAACTCTGTGGCCAGCCGCTACTTGTAGGCTGAAAGAAACGGGAGCTCAGTTTCCCTTTCCTCACAGTAGCACCTCCATAACCTCCATGTCATCACATTCACACGGACAGACACACGTCAGCAAACTGTGGCTCACACTCGACCATAGGGAAACTTTGGAAAATACACTGAGGAAGAGTCTAGTCCAGTGTAATCAGGTCAACTGAGGCTGAGGCTCGGTGGTGCCTTCCCCCAGAATGAGGGTCCAGGGCTGGGCTAGAGCTCCACAGAGCCTCGGGGCTGGTGGGTAGAGGGTGCACAGCTTCAGCGCTCTAATGCCAATATTCAAATCCAGCCTGTGTTCTGATGCAGCAGCGTGCCCCGCTGCTGTAAAGCTGTCCTGTCTCATCACCGTCCAGCCTCAGTCACGCTCCCCGCTGCCTATCCTAACATGCTCTGTGGTGCTCGAGGGTCCGCGGGGGTGAACACACATGCAGGACACACGGGCACAATAGCCCACACGCATGCGTGCATGAGCTTTACGATGAGCGAGCAACTAAACACTTCATGCACCTCAACGCATGCGTACAGAGACATGAACACACACGGTATGCTTCAAGATCAAACCAAATGAGTGTAAACACACAGATCCAGTATGACCCACTTGTGTCTACGCGTCTAATCCAGGCCAAAAGTCTGACAATGAAAAAATACGATCTGAAAGTATAGAAAAAGATTGAAATTTGAAAATATAAAAACTGCAACTGAAAAAAAAAAAAAATATTCAAATTATCAAAACTATTGGGCTGGATTTTGCTCTATTCTTTTACGCTGAAATAAAAATGCATGTAATGCACAATTTTTCAGAATTGCACTAATTCCCACATGTAGACTATTTTGTAGTAGTGGTGGAGAGTATGTATTCACTAAAGTTACTGTACCTTAAGTTACTGTTTTTGAGGTTCTCCTTCCATTTGATTTACTTTATACAATAATTTCACACTATTCAAAGATAAATATTGTACTTATTACAGCCCTATATTTATCTGACAGCTATAGATACTTGCTTATCAAGATTTTACAAACAATACATTTGACACATTGAATACAAATGTTTTACTATAAAGGTAGTTTAAATAGCTCCACCTCGACCAGTACAGTGTTAACATTAGAGCTATACGTTTGTCCATCACAGAGCGTTGGCGATGAAGATTATTTTTCCAACAACTGTAAAAGGTTTCTGTTGATATTTAAATATTATCTGCCCTTATATGGTTATGGGACTTTTAAAAGTGTAATATTATACGACTAAAATATTTCTTACATTTTAATGCATCAGACATAATCAGCAGAATTATCACATATAAAATAATATAGCCCTCTTAAAGGGGCCAATCTCCATAATGAGTACTTTTACTTTTAATAACTTTGTACATTTGGGCTGGTTTTATGTTCATAATATGTATACCCTTTCATTTAAATACAATTGTGAATGTGGGACTTCCACGGTATTTCCACTCAACTTAAATATCTGAATAATTATTTTGCTCCAATAGTTCTTGTCGTCCTAAACTCTCTTTTGACTTTCACCCAAACCCTCATCACATTACCAGTAATTTTAATTTGTTGATTTGATTATCAGTGTATGGGCCTTTGTGCGATGTCTTCACCTTGACTGCTGTTTACTGAGTTACGGGGCATCAGGTTTTCGGAGCCCCTCCTGCTGGCAGCCGTCTCATCTGAAATGAGCGTGCGTTAAAGCTCTGCGTCCTCTCCCACAGAATTGCTCCTCAGGAAGCTAATTCAGACGTATGGTGGACGGAGGATACAGCGAGAGCCAGGAAGGAAGTGGCCTCTCCTGTGCTGGCTCGCTCTTCCTGCCACTGTACTATATACTGTACGTTCACAGGCAAGGGTACGCTTCACATTCCCCCTCATACTCATAAAACAAGTCATTGCGTTGTACCAATGAGTCTATTAAAAAGTTGATGGCATGCCCAATAGTTCCCACAGCTCCCTCTTACTATAAACGCACTGTCTCCCAGAAATAGTGCCCAGCATATTTACGAGGACTTTATTTTTGTCCTTCCTGAGCTGAAAACGGGGTGAAGATGGAGCTTTGTGGTTCTTTCTCGGCGACGGGCTGCTCCCTTTATAGACTCGATGGTCTCTCTCATGTGGTTTCACTACGAGGCACAGTGGCAGTGAACTCGTCACCCTGAGCTGATGCAGTGGCAGCGGTTCTGTGACTAAAAACTGAGAACTGCTGACTGATTAGAGAGGTTGACAGAGAGCATGGTGACATATTTAGCAAAGCAAATGGCAGTTTACCTAAGAGGAGCGGTGTTTAGAAAGGAAACGCGCAGCATTGGGACACATGTGACACTTTGTGCGTGGGTAACACACACAATACTCATCTCTTTGGAAATAACAGCTTCAAGCATCTTGTGTTGGAAAGGACAAAAAAACAAAATCCGCCTGGAAACTGAAGCGAAGACATAACACTAATGTTTAAAGGAATACTTCACCCCTAAAATGACTTGCTGTATATCAGTTCCTCCCCCTTGTTACTTTGAAAACTTGGAAGAAAACTTTGTTTTTCTTGCATTGGGGTAGCTGCAGCGCAAAACTACTTTCGGTCTTCTTTTTCAGTAGAAAAGTTGATTTTAGAGTGCTGAACAATAATTAAAATTAAAAAACGTTAATTGATCTGAAAAAGTTTAATGAAAAGGTGAGACACTGGCTGAAACAAAGCCAAACCTGTCATCACTGACCTCTGATCCAGCACACCAAATGTACACAGAAGAACAGATACACACAAAAGGATGATGTGTTATGCCAAAGACACACAAGCATAACATAACACATATACTGCAGTGAACTACGGGAAATACCCACATGCACACATGTGCAAAAATATGTTAAAGGATTGCAATGTTCGATTGTTGTATTACGGATTTTTAATCCTTTAATGCATAATCACAGAACAAGATCTCTTTTATCCTGTTTAAGCCAAAACAGGCTGAAACAGGCTACTTGAGCACGCGAGTCCCAAACAAATAACCAATTATAGCTAATACATAAACATACCGTAATAAGACAAAGTAGAAATATAACCCATAATACACAGCCTTTATGCATACATAAGTTACATTCACTTGATTGTGTTTCTAAATTGAGAACTACCACATTATAACATCTGACTATTAGTGTCTTTATTCAATTTCACTACTCACAAACCGTCAGCTCTGTGTGTGGACACTGAAAACAGTGCAGCGTCCAAATGACGGGTTATTCCGTTTAATAATACACGGAAGAGGAATTTCTTGCAGAGGTAAATTATACATGAAAAGTGTGGTAGTGAAGTAAAGAGCCACCATGTCAAGGTACATGCTGGAACATCTCCTCCTGGCTGGCTGCACCTCGCCGAGAGGATGATTTGTTTTCACGCTGGTGCATTGTGAGAGGTTGAGTCAGAGCACTGTTAAAACGCCAACAGCTTTGTCTGTGTGTGTGTGGGGGGGGTGTGTGTGTGTGTGTGGTATGTGGAGTGTGAAGACAGCAGCAGGTAATGCCCGGTGTGTGCATGTATTTGGATGAGAGACAGAGAGTAAAAACTCCTTTGACTCTATGTTCATAGTTCTCAGCCTGCAGAGTTCCTGATATACGGCTCATATCACAGCTGGCCCTGGCTGGTGCAGCCCGAGGTAAGCCAATCACTGCCTCCCTCTCATCCTCCTCGGCCTTGTGGATGAAGTCATAACTCCAGCAGATGTTCTCCTGCAAACAACACTTTGGGATTAATGGGGCCCTCTAAAAAACTGACAAATTGTGGCGTACAACAAATGAGCTGACTGAAGTCCTCAGTGTCCTCTAAGCCGATGAGTGTTCTGGGGTGCTCTAAAGTTTGCAGTTTGTTAACACATTCAATGGCAACACGTGGGATGCCTCTCAAGTGCTCAATCTCTGCTGAATACAATGTCACGCGTGTATACAGCGGAATACCTCCGAGCAAATTGTAACGCCTGCTTTGAAGTTCAAACCCCCCCAGGCCCACACCCCACCCCCATCTCCTCTATTCTGGGTGGTGCCAGATGTGACCTGGGCAGAATCGCTGAGCGTGCGCACCTTTCATGGTAATGAGGTGAGAGTTATGGTTCACCCCGGAGCCAAAAGGTCTGCCTGGAACACAAAGAGAAGAATACCATGGCAACCTCGACCTGACGGCACAGAGCGGAGTCTGGCTCGGCTGCACCGAGCACACTTTTATTAAAACAGTGTGCGGGGAAAACAACATGAGGCGTTTCATTTTGGGGATAAGGCCTCATGGAACCCATCTGAACTTGATTTTCATCGCTGAGCTATTATGTGCTTCTTTGCTCAGGGACTTAAGAGTGTCCTCACTCAAGGAGCTGGAGTCATTTATTTAAACCACACAATAAAGGTGCATCTTGCTCCTGGTCTCTGGACCCTGTGGGCAGGCATACTAGTGACTTCAAACCCAGTTGCAACGTAATCTTCTGAATACCAAATCATCACGATGACAATTTCCCCAGAGTTTTACCTTACTTTATAACCTACATGTTTCCTGAGTGAATATGTAGACAGAGTTTGACCTGCTTGCTCTGTCGTTATATATTTCCAGACGGATGGCTCCACCTTCAGGCAGATAGTCATACATGCACTTGTTTCACAATCGCAAGCCAATGACATGTGGTTGACTTTGGGAGGTGGTGCTGCATCATCTCAGACAGCTTGAGTGAGTCAGGCTTTTTTCTTGAGGTAAGAATGTCTTCTGCATTCAGGTAAGTGGCACTAGTAGAAGAGGCTTTATGTCTAATTAATGAATCTCATGCTGCAGTGGAGAGACGTCACAAAACAGTAAACAGAGAAACCAGGACCCCACATCAACCACTTTAATTTGGTTGGTTTCGTAACTAAATTTCCTTATTTCTCAATAACTGTTTTCCTCGCCCATCAGTTTCAAAATGCATTTCTCCATCTTTGTCTCACAGTTTGAACCGAGAGCATAAATAAACCTGGTTGAAGAGAAGATTCAGGGCAAAACAACTCGGCCCACATTTTGTAGTTATACGAAGAGTAGCACTCACAATGGGACAGTTTAGAAAATAATCAGAATCAATGCAGCAAAACCTGCAATATTTCTAATTACACACAACCTTCTTCTTTGGTCAAAACCTGGCGCTTACATTACCCACAATGCAGCTTGAATGCAGACAGTTCGGTCAGAGATGTGTTTGTATTATGCTAACAGATGTGGAGCTAGCTTCAGAGGTCAGGTCAACTCACTTCTTCCTAACTTCACACGCCCAGATTGTTTTCACTTTCAAACTCGTCGTCTTCAGATCCAACCGACCCTGACTCAAGTGACATCACTTGAGGTATCATATTTTGCGTAGCTCCCTTTTTTTGCCTTTGTGTGTATGCTTAAAATCAGTAAAATGCCCCCTTTAAGACACATATGACAAGCTGCACAAAAATATAGATCTTTTTCAAATAATTTAACATAATGTTGCTCTTGCAAGTCAGCAATAGGACTGCAGTATTCTGCACACACATAATTCAGGTGAAGAAAAAAACCTCCTCCCGTTGCGTCATTTCTCCATGCTCTAATTTATGATAACTCTCAGTAATGTGATAATGATTGCCTCCAGCATGCAGTCAGCTACTGAGTGCGTTTCACTGGTCATGTCGAGTCGGAGCAGCCACCAGATTACACCAGAGACGTTATCTGGATCACTGACCTTTAGCGTGCCGTGGCCACATGGCCATAATTATGAAAATATCCCTTTGCCTAAGACGATGGAAATTATACCCTATAGAGAAACCAATGGTCTGCAGGAGCTATTGTATACTTACTAAGCGTGGTGTGATCTGGCATTAGTTAGGGCAATGACTTCTTCCCAAACACATGCGTCTTCACTAAAATGTTAATATTTAAAACACGTTCTTTGCACTTAATAAACAAACATTACTAATATTTATCTCGTAAAAAGAATAATACTAAAGGACTTCTGTACACTTTTTGTAAACAATTTTTTGTTGTATGTGTGTATGTTTGAACCGCTCTTAGTCTGGGCTCAGGGTCACTGAGCCACTCAAACTCCTCCACCACGATAAGGTGGCGGTTCGCGGAGGAGAAAAATACCCGTAACATTACACACTTTTTGAGATTCGTTGATCGACCGATGAACGTGGATCAACGTGAAGTACGTACGAACTCCAGTCCCTTTGATTGGGATCGTGGCTTTCGCATTGATCCCAGAACACATCGGCATCAGGCCTCTGCTTTGAGTTGGTTTTAGGTTCCTTTCAGGTAAGACATCTGCAGTTCAGGTGAAGGACAGACACTTCATGTCTTCTCTCACTAGTGTACAATACTAATGTGGAGATTTCTGAATCAGTAAATACACATTTAGGTTTATTTTTCTGTTTGCGTCTGTAGATTTCTCCTAAATTCACCAAAAGTTACCATTACATAATGCCTCATTTGTATATTTAAACAAAACATTTCATAAAACTTGTAATGAACTGGTGAAAGTTTCATGGTGATATCTATGAGTTAATTGTTTACCCTATTCACCTGTAGAGTCTTCCACATCTGTGTAATGTAACAAAACATCTCTTTAAAGGCCGTTTTCTATCAATAAGTTTATCTCAGACTGTGATCCAGAAATCTCCACTTCAGCAGCTCTTACATCCACCAAACGTTACACTTTCATTCATAAATATATTCTGAAGCTTTCTACAGAGGGGTTTGTTCACAGAGCATTCAGAGCCTCATTTATACTACATTTATAACAGTATTTTCTGACTTATGGAGTGATAAACCTCTGACTCAATAGTCAACCAATTTAAATAAGAAAATGTTCAGATTTATGTTCTGGAAATGTGTGAAAATTAGAACATATTTGATAAGAGAATGCCTCATTAAGTAATCAACTGGAGAAGTTTCATGGTGATATCTAATAGTTACTTTGGTTGCAATGTCTGAGATGAAATGAGGGTTGAAGAGGTTTGGAGCAATATGATGAGAGAGCTGCACTCTTAGAAATAAAGATGTGAACTAAAACCAGTTCTTCAGTTTGTTCAGAGGGTTCCACCTATAACCCAACATGAAGGGTTATAACTAAAACCACCCGAGAAAAGGTCCACTCAGAATCTTCTGTGGAGGTTCGGTCCAGAACGTATACACTTTCGAAGGGTGCTCATGTAAACCCACCGAGGGATTCTACCGAAGACCCTTTTATATTCCATGGGTTTCATCTAAAACCCACCAGGAGGTTCAACTGAGGATGTTTTTGTTCTCCAAGATCTTCATCTAAATCATTCAGGGTCAGGGCTGATGTGGTGCAGCGTAACCCTGTAAGACAGGGATGTCGTATGTGTACAGATTGTAAAGCCCTCTGAGGAAAATTTGTAATTTGTGATATTGGGCTATACAAAATAAACTGAATTGAATTGAATTGAAAACCAGTTTATCTTAGTTTGTTTGCTCAGAAGCAACGGGTTATGGGTATACAACAGCCCTTCAGGAAGAACCTGTATTGGAACCCATATTTCTAAGAGAGGACATTATTCAGATAAGATAAGATAAGATAATCCTTTATTAGTCACTCAGTGGGGAAATTACAGGATTACAGCAGCATTGCTCACAGTAATAAGTAAAACAAGTAGTATAATAACAGAAATAAGATAAAAGAGTAAAAAACAAGAAGAATATTATATATACAGACGGAGTAGAAATAGAATAAAGTGGATAAAGTGTATAAAATAAATTTAAAAAAATTAAAAAGTACTTAAACGTATTAGTATTGCACAACTGGGCTAAAGTAAGTGCTGTTCAGTGCGAAGTCCAAAGTGTTCAAGTGTTTGTGGCCTACTGGGAGCTCAGCTTGTTGTGCAGCCTGACAGCAGCGGGGAGAAAGGACCTGCGGTACCTCTCCCCCAGACACCGGGGATGAATCAGCCGGTGGCTGAAGGAGCTGTGCAGCGCTGCCAGAGATGCTATGTCAGAAGTGACTGTTTGTTTGCCCAGCGAATCCTTAAATAAGCACCTGTGCCACAGGGGGCTCAGAGTGTGTTTTAAACCGTCAAAATATTTTTCCATCGGCCCCTGCAGACAGACATGCTGTCAGAGGTCGTCATCGTTTACAGAGCTTATACCAGGTGGCCTCATGTCACCATTTGATTTTCTTTCACCAGATTCCCGCTGGGTCATCATCCGCCAGGAGCCGACAGCACGTTATCCTGCAGACAGCCTCTAATACAGGCAGCCAAGTCACTCTGAGCAGGGGAATGAAAAGGAAAAATGTGCACATAAACTGTAAATTTGGTGTTGGATTTATTCATTTGATCTAAATGTTGGTAATTTGCATGTCTATGTAATGCAGGATTTAAGGTCCCATTTAGACTGATGTTACCTGTTTGTGTTGTGTTTCTTTGAATAATGGGATTATATTCACTCTAAAGGGGTTTAATATTATATAGTCACTTTTTCCAAATAAAACAAACATAAAGTCAACAAAAGAAAAACACAATGCCTGTCATTTGCCAGTGGAAATAGTAAAAACTACAGCCAGCTTTTTTTTGTTTTTAATGCTCCGTGGCAATAATTGACTTGTTTTGTTCCACATTGCGTGGTTTGTGGGAGAAGACACAGTGACTAACTCCGTGCAGATAAAGGCAGAAAATAGAAACCTGTTTTGGGGTCATGGTGAGCTGTGGAGTTTTATGACTGAAATTGTATAATTGCACAGTTCAGACTTCTATCACTGAGACAGGACGTTCTTTAGCTTCAAGAATATGAAATAACGTCTCCCAAAAGCAAAAAACAATAAGCCACGCACGGCAGGCCCCGGTCACTGGGGTTCAATAAAACTGTTTTTGCGTGATCTTGGATGGAGAAGGCTTTCAACATACAGCTCAGTTTTCTTCAGGCCGAGGATTTATTTTTAGTAGAGTGCAATTAATCTTTGATCAAATCTGAACTACGGCATTGAACTCCATGTGGCCTTGAAGCATATATTCTATTTAGCCATAAGTCGTCTCAGCATACATATGGTCGGCCAGGCATGTGTTTAGCTCTGTTCTCCCGAGTAATTTCCCTATATCCCCTAACCGCAGCACCAAGCCTCCTATTATTTTCTCCAAGGTTTTGGTGATGTTTGGAATCATGTTGTGTAAATCTGGGTTCTTGCAGCGAAGCTCTTGGCATCACAACCTTACCGCAACAGAGCTGAAGGAGTTATGCATGTATGTGTGCCAACATGGACTTTACTGAGGTTACCTGGCTGCCTGTATCAGTTCTGTTGGGTAATTTCACCAGTAAGTCTGCTTATAAATCGACTGAGGAGGAAGCAGAAATAGATGTTCTGCATGCTCGTTTGAGAGAGTATCAGAGACTTTCAACATTAATTTCGACAAGACCGATCTTAAAAAGAGAAAGAAACACAAGCACAATAAACACAAACGCTAAAACAAACACAATAGCATAATAAACAGGCAAGATAACCCGATAAGGATCAGAATAACCAACATTCTCCCCGTGTTACAAATGACAAATGTACAAGTACAAATAAACAGTGCTGCTGATCCAAAGGCGTGATACATCTCAGATAGAAGGTTGTGCAGTGAACCCTGAGGAGGCATGCTGTAACCATCACCATGAATATAGCCACCAGTTCAGCCAGCTCAGCTCCCCTCACCTTCTTCCTGGGGGTCAGCAAAATGTCTAACTTAGCCTGCCGGAACAGAAAGTAGTTGAAATGTATATTTGGTTTTCATTTTCCGAGTACACAGGAACAAGAACCAAAGTTCAAAGACACTTTATAACACAGTCAGTTAAAAGTGAAATTAAAAAAATGAAGGCTGTTTTGAGTGTGTGTGCTTGTTTTAAGTATACTCAAATCAAAACCCTTGAAAAGGTGTGTGTGTGTTGATGGATGACTGTCCAACAAGGCACTGCACAAAGGACATGGACGCACCACTCACAGCTGAATGAAATGTAACATTTTGACCTTGCATCAAAAGGAAAGCACAGGCGTTAATAACAATATGAGCAATGGTTCTGTTCTATTGAAGTTTCCCAGTAAGCGTGACAGTGAGGCATCATCCACAATTCAGGACCCTGAATCTAAATGAAATGGGTCCTGGTATTCTGTGAGAATTGGAAATTGTGGTGAGGCAGCACTAAAGGATCACAGGTTTTGAATCGTGAGGGAGAATTTAGCTTTCTAATAGTGTTTAATTTTCAGTAAAGTTGCAGTTTCAACGCTAAAGATGTATCATAATGATGCATCATTTAAAGTATGTACATTTATTGTATACTAATGGCAAAACCAGTAAACTGAATAAGTTTATTGTGTAAAATAAAACAGGACATGGCTGTCTGCGGAGTCGGTGCGTTTGCTTTGATCACGCCTTATCTGACTGTGGCGGTAACTGTTTGGCCCAACAGATATATGAGGTTGTAAAACACAAAACAATCTTTTAGTCATAAAGAGTGATAAAGACATAGACAGACAGAAAAGCGGCACAGACAGTTTGTCGCCTGAACTCTATGACATGGTTTAAATGTGTGTTGTGCAGGACACTGTTATCAACACTGACCATACCTTATTAATGTCCCCCCCACACCCAAGATCATTCTAAGTGACTAGAAATGATCTAGTTCATATTCATTCAGAAGTCTTGTAGTGACATCATAGTGTTGCTTTCACTGGCCAGAAAGCAGTTATTCAAGCTTTTCGTCGGCCAAATTGTTGGGGAGAAGACAGTTTACTGGCATTTCTCAACACTGTTTCATGTTAGATCACGGCCGAGACAATTGGGTTGTTTGGATTCTTAAAAATTAGAACTAGCTATCTTTATTTTCATTATCAATTAATATAATAACTTGGTCTATAACATCTAAATATAAAGGTTGTTTTTTTTAACGCAATTTACATTAAATCCAAAAGTTTGGCATTTCATTTAATATCATACACCTAAAGGCAATACTTTTGTAATAAGGGGAATTATGTGTTACTAAATCTGAAAGGTGTGATTGGATATCAACTAGTACTCACTAGTTGAGCAATAGTTTCCAAGGATGCACCTACAGCTAAGCACCAGGAACTAAAAACAGAAAACAGAAAACTGGTTAATGACTATCCTTAAATATAAACACCGTGGTTCAACATAGTATCCGTGTGGTCCACTAAAGTCTCTTTGAGCAATATATTGAACCTGCTGTCAGGATCCTGGTTAGTAGTTGAAACTATGTTGAAACATAATGTCCTTAAAAGGACATTTAGCGCCAGTTTTCCACTCCAGATAAGTACATTTCTGCAAATGTATGCACCCCCACTCCTTTTTAGAATATCACTGCTTGTAATGCTTGGTCACATTCGGCCTAATGAGTATTCAGATTATAGAGCGATCTGTGGTCTGTTGGCAAAATGTCTCTCTTCTGAGAACATTGTTAACGTTTTCAGCCGAGCAGTCACACGAATAGTGACAATTAGTAAGGTGGTAAGGTGACAGGGAGCATCTACAGTATGCAGGGATTCATCCTTGAGGAGAAACGACTATGCTCTCTGGGCTGTGGGCTATCATTGACTCTGACCTTTGACCTCCAAGTGAAAGCTATAGCAAGCAGCATCCATACGATGTTAATGTCAAATTACTGAGAAAGCATATTCCATTCGGGAACACGTGTGTAGCCTCATGGAGGAATTAATTTCATCAGTTGTGGAGACGCTATTATTTTTCTTTCTCACCAGACACCTTAAACCTCCATTCCTATAGGTGTCACTATAGTCGACCATCCCCCTCCCCTCCCTTTCCACTCCACTCCTCCCTTCTCCTCCTCCCATCCACCAAACCTCCGCGAAGGGGTGTGCGTTTTGAAGGTTGTATGAAGCTAAACACCACCGCAGACAAGAGCAGTCGCCACTTGCCTTGACATCAACCCGGGACAAGCCTCTGAAGCCGGGGCGGAGCACAGCCCAAGTCTTCCCTCACACCCCGCCCCGCTCTGCTCTCATCCTCCTTCTGGGCTTGAGCCCCCCGACCGACCAAGGTCTTGTCATCCCGGGGACACGGTGGAACAGCCCCAGACGCGGACGTTAATATCAAAAAGTTAAAAACGCATAGGGCGCGCGGCAAAATGCAATGTGTCTGCAGCGCGGCTTCTCTTCAAGGTCAGCATCCGAGCACCGCCGCCCCACGGACGCGTTCTTTCTCGGGCAGTCGGAGGGAAGAAGAGGCGTGGATGGGATGCCGCTGTGTCTCGCTCGCCTCCAGCATCAACGACGTTTCAACGAGGAGAACATTGATAGGAGGCACTGACACAGAAACGTGTGGAACCACGTTGTAAAAACAACAACAACAACAACAACAACAACAACAAACAACCACCACCGACTCGCCGAGGCTGGCTTTTAACAGCCGAGTTGTCTGAAACAAAACTCTCAAACATCTTGGCGTTTCCTGCTTTCTCTCAACGGCCTGCGAGGCTGGGACTGTTTACCTGGCTAAAGGCAGCAGCGCTGTCAGTCAAGCTAGCCTCACGTCACCGGACGTTTGGGTCGGTTAGAACTAGTCCAACCGACCGTTAAAGTCACTTCCCCCGGTTGAGAGTACGTTAACGTACGTTAACTAACGTAACATTACAAAGTTGCGTTCAACTCCCTCGAACTTGCTTGGGTTTACAAGCGGACTTTTATTATCTCCTTTCTTTTCAAATTACATCGCTTTTTTCTTGTTTTTTTGGGGGGTTTCGACAACATGCCTTCGAGGACAGGTTCACACGGCCGAGTCGGCACCGGTAGGAGTTTACCGGAGCGGGGACTGCTCCTGCTGGTTGTTTTGGTGTTACTCGAGGGCTCCGTGCGTCCTCTCGGAGCCGCCAGCTCTCCGGATACGGGCCGCCAGGAAGAGTTGGACACCCGCAAAACCACCGAAAGAGAGAACTACACTAAAAAGGCTTTCCCTGTGCTCAGCCTCGACTACCATCACATACACACTCCCTTTGAAATCTCGCTATGGGTGCTGCTGGCCTCGTTGATGAAATTAGGTGAGTATCGCGTGCATGTCACCCACATTCTGTTGGTTCAGTTTATATCCAGGAAATGCGAGTTCAGGGTTAGGTCAGGTCACAGGTGGCCACAGGCGTAGTAGTCTTTGCAGGTAAGTTAGCACATTTTACAGCGAGTTCAGAGGCACAATTGTCTGCATATCAAATCAATTCAAGGTAGAGTCTGTTTTTTATCAGACAGGTCTTTAAAATAAAGACCACATGTTAAAGAGAAGACTGGCTTCAGAATAATCCAGCAGAGAAAATCCACAGGGATGTCATCGTACAGATTACATGTCACAAGGCATCTTTACTGGGTTTACAATGATTGACAGAAGGATCAAAACCCTGTCACTTTACAGTGACAGGATACTCGGACCACCAGTCCAACTGCCAGGCCTTGTACTCAGCGTGTCAATGAAAGACGCCACTGGTATGCTGACGTAGCAAATCGGACCAGAATAGCTCAATTTAGCTGGCGGATCTAGCTTGTCACGCAGGTTTCTCCTCCTATCTGTCGGCCTCATGTGGAGAGGGTCTCTTGCTCACGCTGCCCCTACTCCTTGATACAGTGATGACTAAGCACCTCGGTGCAGCGGTCTGGATGTTGCACAAGACAGTGGAACTTCGTCCGTGAGCCAAAGCCTTGAAGCATTGTCACGTCGGAGATCTCCAAAGCAACATTTGAGTTGGACCACTTCAAACAATTGTTCCCAACTCGGACACACACTGCCAGTCTTCTGTCCAGCTCTTCTCTTGCTTTAGTATTTCCTGTGTCTTCACTCTTTGTGGCCCCTCCTTTCTCCACACCTCTGTGCTCTCATTCCTTTCCCCTTGCTTTTCTATACTGTCCTGTCGTCAAGGCCTCCTCGCATTGTGCTTTCCACAAAACACTGCAATGTCCCCTGCTCTCTTTTTTTCCGAGAGCCAGCAGCTTGTCAGTGGCCGGTGACATCAAGGGCCTGACTGAGCACCAGCCGGTAGCCGGGGAGGGGGGGAGACTGCCTCACTGTCTGGGCGAGAAGCCCAGTGTCTCCGCGGGAAGGGGCTGACAGAGAGGGACCTCCTGCCTCGGCTGGGGGCTCTCCGTTAGGGCCGCAGCTCAAGGGCATGGAGTGAAAATTAGAGATTAGGAAAAGGGAGAGAGGGGAGTGAGTTAAAGGAATGATAGAGCTGCAGGAAGTAAAGGGGAGGCAGAAAAGAAATTAGGCGGGATGAGTGTGCGCATTGACAGCAGTGACCTTAAGCCTCTGATTATCCCAGGATGACTGCAAATGGACAGTGGCTAATTCAAAGTGGCTGTTACATTGCTCAGCCTTGGCACACCTACTGGTTCATAGTTTACAAGCCTAAAAGCACATCCGCCCAGTCCATTTATCTCCTCAGCAAGCCCGTCACTGTGCATGGTGCCTTTCTGTCCTGTAATTAGGCTACAGACCAGTACCACTCTCAAATAACAATTCTTTATCAACCTCTGACTTAAAAGCTATAACGTATCACCAGAAGCCTGTTATACAGTCCTCTTAAAGGGATCCTCTGTGTTTAGGAAAAGGTTGTGGTTGAAAGGTGCTCGGGTATAATCAGGAAGAATGCCATCAAGCTTGGCAGTTATCTAAATGACCTTATTCCAATTTTTTTGTGAATGTAATATGTAACAAGAATCTCATAAACAAGACCTTCTTGGCCCACTGTAGCAAGATGTAATGCGTATAACGGTTTATAGCCTCATCAAACATCCACCAGGTTCCGACTTTATATTGACCTTTCGGTTTGCTGAGATCTGATCATGTTCACACTGTCCCCCTCCTTCAAGCCGAGCGCCGCCGTGTAACATGTCTTGCAAGTGCAATTAGTCACACCCTCCATTTACAATTCAAAACTGACCAAACAATTTTAAGAGAGGGTGTGTTACATACAGTTGCTGTTATCTGAGTGTAGTTTTTTCTTTTGTCGTGGAAGTTGGACCTGCTTGATTCCTATCACTAGGAGGGGGGGAGGAGGGGGAGCATCGGCTAAATAGTCAAAGTGAATTGAAAAAGTATTCTTATTTTGTGACGCTCTCTTATGAATCTGTTCAACGAGAATTGAAAATATGAAAACATGTTTGATTGCTAGTAACTTTATTGAGAGTGTTGCATTAGATAAACAATACAATGACAGCCAGACAATTACAGGCTTGCAGTGATTTAACAGTCATGTCATGACCATGTTCTCAGCCGTGCTGCAGTTTTATCACCATGGTTGTGGAGAATGCTGTGGCAGTGCACATATAGGGTTGAACTGGTTATCAATGCAAGCGTTGTTTAATATTAACAGTATTATTTGTAATTATAGGCAAAGCACGAAATGACAATTACTGTGTATGCTATACTCCCTACTTTTGTTTAAAAAGTAAAATAGAAGTACCTAAATGGTAATACAGATATTGAAAACAGTCAGTATTGTGTTGTTGAGGTTTAAGGTTTATTAAGCCAGTAGGAGACGCAAAGGGAAAAGCAAAAGACTATACTCACTAATTCCTGGGACAGCGTAGGTACACGCAGGTTCCAGAGGTTTGGGAGTGAAACTATGAGTGTGCATACAAGTGCATATTTGGAAAGTGATAACTTAGTATCATTTGTCAATGTTATGTACTAAGATATGACTCATATTCAATGGCAATCTAGAATTGTAACTTCAGTAGACGTTTTGAATATTGCTGTTTTACAAAGATTTGTTGAAAAAGTGTTTTTCATCCATTTGTTTCAGTTGGATACTATACTGATTGATTAGTTTTTTAGGCCCATTATGTGTGCTCATTTATTTTTGTTGTATTTTTTTAGACTTCCCTTTTTGCATTGTTTGTATTTCTCTTTATGTATAGGTCAGGTCTGACCTTTCTTGTGACATTTTTTATTTTATTCCATATCTGGATTTTCTTGTGTGTGTGGGGAGGGGGGGGGGGGGGAAAACAGCCAGATTTTATCAGTTGATAATAATCATTGAGTTTTTTTTGCTCATTCCTCTGGTTCCTTCTTACTCTTACACCTGAGTAACTGCTTAGCTGCAGGTTGCTTTTTGTCTTGTAATTACTTTTATTTTTTGTGTCGTTAAATTTGTAAACCGTACAGAGGTTTAATTTTCTAAGACCCATTATCTCTTGATTAACACCGTTTCAAGTATGCTGCCATTGTTTAGCTTGTTTGTGTTGAGTAAATGATTCACTAAGAAACCTGCCCGTTGCTTTATCTAAAGTAAACAGTGGATTATATCTAAGGTTGGAGACATTATCAGACTCACTGGGTCGACCAATAAACCTCATTCTTGGACAAGATGTGTCCCTCCTTGTACCTCCTGCTACAGTTACTATACTTTTTCAATCAATTCCATTTTGTTGATGAAATTGACATTTGAAGCAGAGCACTATAATATAATTACATTTCATTTAGCTGACGCTTTTATTCAAAGCGACTTACAATCATGTTACATTCATAAACAACATGCGTCTTATGAATTTGCAGTGTAAGACTGACAAGACATGACTCTCTATGGGTATGTTTAAGTAATACATTTATTGTAGTGGAGTCCTACATTAGAGAATTTGGCAAACCCATTTCGAGATGAGGGCCATAATATTGTCCTTATCAATAAAGCCGGCGTGGGAAAGATTTCAGGCACATCATTAAAAGCCACACCCTTGGTAAAGCTTGAGTAAATGCGTCACAAGCAAAACACATCTTATCTTAAATGTGTTATTTAGGTTATGTCTTAGCACACAAGTTTTCTTCTTCAAAAAAAGAAAAGTACATGCCCTTGTCTTTTGCCTCCCATTTTATATAATTCCATATATACTCAATCCAATTAAGGTAAATGGCTTCCAAAGCAACAATGAATATTGATTGGTTTAATGGTTCTTTATTCTGTGCACAGGGTTGCAAACAGTAATAACCATTTGAGGTGTCATAGGCAAAGGACGTTCTCACAATTAGTGGTTGCAGTTGACACCGTTATCGGTCCATCATTGGTAGACCAGTGGCTTGGACTCTTTACCATCATAGAAATAATTCTTCTCTGAAATATTGTTGCTGTTCCCATAAAACTAGACTCTTTCTTGTCTGTTTCAAGACTGGCGGCAAATGTTTGCCTCACCGGTGTTGAACAAATATCATAAAACTAGAACTTTTCTATGAAATAATTTATTCCCTGCGTAGAGAAGAGGCACCATTACACAGAGTCACTATGAGTCTGCATAAGGATACACTGAAGATTGAAAATTCACACAGGCATATCTACACAGGGAGGAAAGGTGGTGGTTGCAAAAGGACATATGGATTCGGACTGTAGCAAACAAAGGCACTGAGTCAGCGTGGGAATCAAAACATCCAAAGATCTTCGTCCTGCCCTTAATTCATGACCTTTCCACACAAGGGATTGATTACTTGATACCAGGTACGGGGATTCTTATGCCATTTGCTTTGTAAAGCCCCCCAGTCTCCCACTGCAGGATAAGATAGTATGCACATATAGATTCGTAAACCAGTTCACTTAAAAATAAATATAAAATACAACTAAGAATATAAAATTCCCCGGTAGTACAGTGTTTTTACTAATGTTACTTCTCCTTTTGTTTCCCTTTCCAAGCAAAATCTTAAATAGTTTTTATCTGTTCGCTTTCTTTCCTTTTGAAACACCACACTAACTAAATATTACGACTAGAAGGCCTTTGTACAGTATTGTTGTAACCGACATTTGATACCGTCACTGAATTCTACTCCATTCAGTAGTTGTGGTGGAAGATGTGCGTGTGAATTATAGTAAGGATCAAACATTTCTGTTGCTTAGAATCATGACCACGTGTAAAGTCACCCATGTGAGCCGGTATTGTTGTGCAGCTATGGCGTCAGGGATCATACTGGAATACACCAGCAGCAGGCTTTATTAATAATTTAAACCAACACTGGTCTTGCACAAGCAACTCGAGGAGCACAATGATCTGCATCAAACAATCAAACAATGACACACAAAAGCTTAGTTTTTACACGGCACTGTTGTCAGGGACGAGGCCCGCGTCGCTCTGAAATAAATGTATACCGTGACCTTATTGTGATCTATGTGTCATGGTGTTGGAATGCCTGCCAGCCAGTTTACCATCTCAAATCCAAGGGAAAGAATCAAACAAATGCATTATCAATCACCTTCTATAACAAAGCGACTTTTTCTAATGTTTTCTCTCTTTTGTGCTCGCTTAGTCCAGCAGATTTGGTTGCCAGCAGTGTACAATTAGTCACCTGGCAACAGGACACAGCTCCTGGCTTTGGAAAGGATCTTGTGTGTAGCGACTACCAGGCCGTGCTGACACTGGGTACACATGCAGAAGTGAGACGGCTGTTACCCTTTACTGGCTTTCAATAACCTTGCTGCATAAAGACACTCAGGGGAGGAGCGGGGCAAGGACACAGCGCCTGCCACTATTGACAAGCAGCCAAAATGAACCTCCTGATCTTACAGTTCAAGACTCTGGCATAAAAATCCTTCACATACTGTTTTTTTCTTCTTCTTCCAATGACTCCACTTAATGCCTGCCTCTTTCATACTTATGTCTTGACAGCATTGCAGTTGTGTGCCACAAGTTGCTCTTTGAAGTTCTTTCAAAGCCCTCCTTTTCACTTATCTTATCTCCTGCAGAGGAGATAAGATAAGTGAAAAGGAGGGCTCTTTGCGGCTGAGCACTGAAGGCCATAATTGGACTCACGCTGGAGAAATCTAAGAATGTGTGAACTGTCACCACATAGCCTTGGTTGGAAATGTCAGTCGTCCAGTGAGCCTTTTGTCCTGGGTTGATCGTTTTTAGAAGGATCAGCATTGATGCCGAAAAGGCCTCTTGTGTCAGTCTCTTCCTGGTTGTCCGGCATGCACAGTCTTCACTTGTCCCTCCTGGTCACCCATGAACGATAATGGATCATTTAGAATGAGTCATTCTTGGATCCAGTGCCGAGTGTGCTACTGCTTAAGGCACCAGCAGTAATGCGTTTAGGTCCATCCAGTCGTGACCTGTTTGCTCTTCCCTCGAGGACTTCACTGCCCTTCTTTTTATCGAAGGATTTGTGTAAATGGATTTCATTTCAGGGCTTGCTCATTTGTACAGCGCAGGTGCTTTCTACCCTTGAGAATTGAAACGATATTCCTCTGTGAGCCGCTGAGTTTATTTCGCACCTTACGCTGAGGTGAGCCTGAGACAAAAATACCACATTTTCACAAAATGTTCAGACTCAAGAATGGAAGAACTCGCTGTGACTGATTTAGGATTCATCTTATATTGAAATTCAAGAATTGTGAGACTTTGATGTCGATTCTGAGACGTAATAATATTGATTTGGTATGGAACCCTTGACAGGAACACCCCAACAGAACCTAAGATGGTGTCGTGATATTATTTTCAAAAGATGATCACAGTCTTTATACCTGTGATGCCTGATTCAACTTGTGGTGTGGCCTATTTATGGATCATGATTCAGGGAGGGAAAGCTGGGAGCCAGAAGTCCCCTGGCTCAGGTTCATTACTTCATGTCATTTAGAAGGTCACTTAACACAAGGAATCATGGGACTCCTTGTCCTCTAATAATACCCCAACGTGGTTTCCCCGTTCAGTTATTCTTTTTGTTAGCAGAGCTTTTGAAGTATGGATAGTTTTATCATGAGTATCAAAAAGCTCTGCATTACCAGAAGGTCTTCCTTTAGCTGCTTGGTGGCTAGCAGAAGTTTGTATAACTAGACCACTACCCGGGTGTAAGTGATTGGGTGTATGGAAGATTTATGAAACCCCGCCTACCACTGGAAGTAGTCCCTACTGGACTTTGCTGAAAAAAAGCCTTTATAGTCAAGTATCAACCTGACCGTGTAATGCTGTGGTAGCGAGCTATCAATCACAAGGTAGCCACGCCCTAAAGTAAACCCTGCTTTATCGTTTATTTTACTTTGAATGGGAGCATAATTTACTGCTGGATGGAAGACGTTGTGAAAATAGCGATTTAGACCATGAACTCATGTTTACAATGCTTACCCGTAATAAATCAAGTTAGAAGTAAGGACCTTTTTATACAATCTATCTTCTCCTTACTATACAAGTCGCACCCTGCTAGCTATTCGAAAGATTGCAAGTTTAAGGTACTTCTGCATTGGCCTGACTTATCAGCTCTTAGATAATATTGGTCAGTTGCTGTCTTATTGGACTCAGCTGTTTACAGAGGATGTTCATGTTCCCTGTGAATAGCACTGCAACTATTTGCAAACACATGCAATATGTTTTCTGAGAAATGTAGAGCAGAAGACCCCTTAAAGTCTAGCTGGGAGAAGTAAATATTCTTCATTTTCAGATTGTGTTTAAAAAAAATAGGTGAACATGCTTGTCTTCTATTAAAGATAACCATACACACATAAGGTCTTCAGCATACCTCATACATGAAGTATTGCTACATTTAAATTGTGAAGAGGTTAGAATTCTTTGCAATTCTTTAAATGCATGTAATAAAGCTAATACTGACAGAATTATGTAAAACATTATCATACATTCTGTGGAAGGCCTGCCACTGTAATCGGTTCTATTCAACTGGGAACCAATTAGCTTACTGGAGGTGTGCAGGCCCAATTGTGAGATCTGGTGTCCCCCACACTGAACAGAGATCTCTGCGCTGTTGGAAGTCTCAAACACTTAGACACAGCCTATTAATTATGTAACGGTGTACAGGGAGTTGAGGTACTGTGGACTATAATGTGCTAATTTCTGGTGCTAATTCAGTGTTCATTTTGAAGCCTTCAGTAACCAGATTGATGCTTTCTTCTAAAGAGGCATTGTGCTGTGGATTGTCTCAGAACTAGCTGTGGAATTTACATCCTGCTTTTCTGTTTACTGTGTTTCAAGCAGTTATCACAGAATATATTTGTTAACCCACCTGGCTGCTAAGCCTCTGGATTTGTGGGTGGTTCCTGTCTTCTATTTTAAGTTCATCGAAAAGAGAAAAGAGATGACTCCTTAGTCCCTGACTCTGACATCTCGCTGTGGGTGAATTAGGTCTCCTTAGACCATTTAAGACAAATAATCCCTCACTATCTTTCCTCAAAGCTCCAGTTACAGCCGCACGCAGCTGCACAATCCACAGGCATGCACTTGTTTAGCTTGTGTGCTGAAACAGTAATAGTGTTGTTTTCAAGCTGCCCAAGTATGAACACCCGTCCCCCTACATCCGATGTCATGTATTCCTACAGAGAATTTCTGATGTGACCAAAGTGACACGAGAGGGTGGAGCTTAGTTAAGACATTTTTAAGCAACCAAAAGTGTGCAATTAACTTCCATGAACTGAAAACACACCGTGAAAGGGTTAAAGTTGTAAAACTCCCAGGCCTGCCAATCACAAGGTAGCAGCGCACTAAAGCATACCCTGCTTTATCTATTTCACCATAGTTGACTAAATGAACATCTGTATTAAAGAAGACTTGAAACTAGTGATTGATACCATACAACTCATGTTTACAATGTTTACTGAGGTTAGGTTTACAAATCAAGTGAGAAGTATTTTTATAATTTCTATACGAGAAGTATGCAAGTTTAAGGAACGTCCACATTGACGCGGAGGTTGCCGCCCGTCTATTACATAACAATGCAATATGATAGTAAGTGAATTAGCTGCTGCACCATCCTCATTGTACATGTGTTAGCAAACTGGCCTGAGCTGTTCACCTGCCGGCCCCTCCCCCTCTCAGCTAACCCTCTCAGGGTAACACACCCTGTGGCTACTGTGCCAGATGGTGCTGCTGTCACTGCCGCCCTCCGCTGTTGTACTGAAGAGCTTCAACTTTGTCGTTGTGGTGCTTATTGCTAGTTGAACTTGTGCGCTTTGATCCAACGTAGGTTAAAATTCTGTTCCTCCATTTGAATCTAAAACCTTCGGGCAGGCGGGTGAACAGCTGTGGCTCAGGGCGGGATGTGAAGAACAACCCGGTGACATGGCTCAATTACCGCGTTGATCCCTCTGTCTCTCATATGGACTTACTTACAAACTTACAAGTCTTATTGTGTCATTCACAAGGGCATTTGATCCTTTTGATGCAAAGTGGATAACCCACTCACGCTGAGCTTCTACCATGTGTTTCATATCTGTTTCATTCATTGTCATTCTAAGATAGTTCACCCTCTGTGTGAGCATGTTACCCTACCTGGTGTGCGGATTTCTATTTGTGTGTCAGTGTTATTGCAGCATGCGGTCAACTGATACAGTGCCAGCTTAAAGTTGACATGTCCATATGCAGCCGTAGTGTCCAGTAAATATAGCCGGAGGAAAATGTTGTCTCTTTGAAGTGTTCAGCTTCTTTTGTTTACTATTTAAGCACAGGCTACAGTTGTCCCGTCACCGCACTGTGAATAGCCTGGTCTGTGTTTATACTGTCAGGTGAGACGTCACAGCAGCTCAGGAGTGATGGTACTTGTGGTCCTGTATCAACGAACAGCTTTTTCAAAAGTCAAACCACTTTTGTGATTGGTCAGGCAGTAAGTCTTGTTGCTTATAATGGCATCAACAGAAATAATCTCTTGGGTTTTCCCACAGAGCTGCTTGTGCTGTGACATGTGAGCCAAGCAGCCCCAAGCAATAGCACACAATTGCAAAAGGATATTTCAGTTACGTGGGAAACAAATAGAAGTTGAAAGATTCTCTTTTCATTTCCCCTGCAGCACATTTCCGTCTTGTGATATCCTGAATGTTGGCAGCCGTGACTTGCTGACTTGTCCTGTGTGATCTTTCTACAATTCATGTTTTGCATATTATTTCCATTTTTTCTTTCAAGAATTACCAAGGCCATTGTGTGTGTGAGCCACACGTCACACCAGTAACTCCACAGCTTACAGTGCACTACTCGTGTTCTTTCCCCAAACTAGGCTGGAGATACCAATGTTCAGCACATGCTGAGAACATCAGTTCTTTAACAGCGTTCTTTTACAGAGGTAATAGTTGAAATAAGCAAAGCGGAGGAAAGCCTTGACATGTATGCAGCCCACAGTAGAAGCAGAAGTGCGTCCCCTCTGCATGTCCTATGAACAGCTTTAGTGTTCTACAGAAAGTAAAATCTGTTTCCAAGATGTTGCTTGGACTCAAAGAAGTGTGGTATGTCACAGCTGAGTACTCTTGTAATGTTGTGTTGCTCGTATTCAGTTCACAAAACCATTGGGGACAATTCCAGTTAACCCTACCTCCCTCAGGCGGAGACACAAGCACATACACAGACTCTCTAACACTGTTCAGGCCTAAAGCAATGAATTGATTTCCAGGTAAGTCACTCCCTCATTCTTGTTCTCTGTCTTCCTCCATGTTTTTTTGTGTCCATCCATTTCTCCAGGGTTCCACCTGATTCCTCGCCTGTCCGGTATTGTGCCAGAGAGCTGCCTGTTGATTGTGGTTGGTCTGCTTGTGGGGGGGCTCATCAAACTAGCCGGGGAAAAGGTCCCCCCAGTGCTGGACTCCAAATTGTTCTTCCTCTGCCTGCTGCCACCCATCATCCTGGATGCCGGCTACTTCCTGCCTATCCGTCCCTTCATGGAGAACCTGGGCACGATCCTGATGTTTGCTGTCGTGGGGACCTTGTGGAACGCCTTCTTCGTCGGAGGTCTGCTGTATGCTGTGTGCCAGATCCAGCCTGGCAACTATTCCGACCTCCACCAGCTCGAGCTCCTACCCTGTCTGCTGTTCGCCTCCATCATCTCAGCTGTGGATCCTGTTGCCGTGCTGGCCGTGTTTGAGGAGATCCACATCAATGAACTGTTGCACATTCTGGTGTTTGGCGAATCTCTGCTCAACGATGCTGTCACTGTGGTGAGTAACCAAAACAGGACTTACATGGCTGGGAGCCATCCTTCATGCTTCCATTTGTTTTTGAGGGAATACATTTATTGTTTTTTTCAATGAGGTAGACTTGTAGAGTAGGAATACATCATCAAGTCATTCGTAGATTAAAACTGAAGCGTTGTTTAGCTCAGCAGCTAAAAACTCAGTCCCTGAGTTTTATCACCAGATCACGTTGTCTGTTAGATTTTATAATTCTTGTAAACACTCAGTTATACACAGTTACTTAAGCATCATAGCTACCCAAGGCACCAACTTTAGTTTCAACAACTTGTGTTTTTGACATCAGCTGTCGCTAAACAGTGAGTGAGTGAATGCTTCAGTAAGTTCAGCTTCAAGTTCAGTGCACACCTAAACCAGCTGGTCATTGTTGTTTTCAACATCCCGTTAATTTCTACTATGATCTGCTCCTGCTCCTCTTCTCCTAGGTGTTATACCATCTGTTTGAGGAGTATTCAGGTGCCGGCACGGTGACGATATTGGACTGTGTCCTGGGAGTCATCTCCTTCCTGGTGGTTTCGTTAGGTGGCGTTCTTGTGGGAGTTATCTATGGGTTCCTGGCCGCCTTCACCTCACGCTTCACCTCCCACACACGTGTCATAGAGCCACTTTTTGTCTTCGTGTACAGCTACATGGCCTACCTGTCAGCTGAGATGTTCCACCTCTCTGGCATCATGTCGTAAGTTTGGGGATGGGTAGTTATACAACATATTAGGAAGTTTAAGAGACAACTATACATTTTCAGAATGTACTGTGTATATCTAATGTTCTATTTCTGTGTTATTTTCACACCACTTTCTTTCTGTATCTATTCCATATTCCTATTTCAACTTTAATTTTCTGTTTTTACCACTTTTTTTGAACAGAGTTCACCTCATGCATCTTTAAGTTTACCATAGTTTTATTGATTTGATGAACACTAATAGTGTGTAAAAGGATAAAATGAAATTGGACATATCCTAATTACTGTCTTTTACATATGTATGGTATACCTTCAGGAGACGTCTTTAAAGTCTGTTAGAACAGTGAGATTGTGGAGTGTCAGCATGGTTCGTCCTAGAATCCATTAGACGGATTGTTCTGGTGTCTTCGTCGCGTGTGTGAGCTACTTCATACAGGTTCACATTTACAAATTGAGAGTGTCATGTGCGCTCTCTGGTCTCAGAGACGCCCCTCTTGCATCACATTATTTTAGTATGTGGATCTTCCTTCCGTGATGAGATGTCATGGTCTATGTACAACTTTGCCACTGCAGGCAAAACCTATTTCTGTCCTTGCCCTGACAGTATCTCAACTGTACATCTTGGCAGATTGCACTCTGTATAACCAGCAAGATAAGGAATTAATCTGATCCAATGTCCTAAACCAAGCCTTAATTTATTGGCATCCCCACATTCTCTGAGGTGCCGTTTCTAATTTGCTCCTCTGGTATTTTTCAATCTATTTTCTGGTTATGGTGCTGAGTTATAGATGTTGCGGCCTGGAGGGGATGATATATTGAATCTCAGGGCCGAGATGAGGTGTAGCTTCAAGGCCAATATCTTCCAAAGCCTTCGGCTGCCTCCTTCTCCTCACATCAAAAACTTTCATAGAGATTATATATAGAGATTCATAAAGAAGAGGCAACACAGCTTACTGGTATGAATTCCTTTAATTGTTCCCTAAAGTCGTGAGAACCAAACTGGTAGCCGCTGAGGCTTATGGGACGTGGTTGGTGTTCATTTCTGGCCTCTACATGCTTGACTTAGAAAAATTGCATGACACCAGAATGGAATAGAGAAGTGGCCACCAGACAGGGAAGAAGACATCTTGTGTTTGTGTCACATGTTACTAAAATGAGTTTGGAACTCTGGGTATCTCCAGCACTCCTTTTAGAGGAAACCTCTGACGCTGCTGCTGCTGACGACTCGCTTAAAACCACCCCTTCTTCTAAAGTTGGCGTTTCCCTTTCACATTTCTGACATTTATTATTTCTACTTAGCTTCATTGTTCAGCAGTGTTTAATTTCCGATGACATCTGGAGTTTACAACACATTTAGAAACATGGAATCTATGAAAATATGTTTTATCTCATTTGAGTAAACATCTGCCTCTTGGCTCCTTCCAGGTTAATAGCTTGTGGAGCGACGATGCGACCCTATGTGGAGGCCAACATATCCCACAAGTCCCACACCACCATCAAGTACTTCCTGAAAATGTGGAGCAGCGTCAGTGAAACACTGATCTTCATCTTTCTGGGTGTGGCCACGGTGGACGGACCTCACCTCTGGAACTGGACCTTCGTCACCGTCACTGTCATTCTGTGTCTGGTGTCACGGGTCATAGGTCAGCTCTGCTGCAGTGATACTCACAACTTCTTCATGTAAACGTAGTGGTGCCAGGCTGGGGGGGTGTTGCAATACTACATGCAGAGGAAACAGTTAACCTGCAACACAGGAAGTGTTGTTATTTTGTCCGTTTTTGGGGTTAATTTGTGCAAGATCTCTTTGATGATGTGGTTGGCTTTTATAGATACATCACTTTAGAGTTAATCTTGAAGTGCTTTTAATTTAACAGGTTTGTTATCAACTGGGCTTGAATGCAAATCAAAAAGTGCTTTGTATTTATTTATCTTCCAAGGCGATGCACTTGTTTTAGAGCACTTTGAAGTGAGCTGTGGTGTACACAAAGAGGATGTCTATGTGTGTAAAAAGTCATTTTACTCAGAGAAAGGGAACTGGGAATTCATCACACAGCTGTTTGTGTGTGAGAAGGAGCACCGCTGAGGATTTCCGGATTGACTTCAGGCTGTCACAAGTCCTTCTGTTCATAATGTGTCATACTAGAGTTATTAATATCGTTGGAAAGAGAGAAACTGAAAGTGAAAAGAAGATGAGGTGTCTTCAGGAGGTCAATACTGAGTTCTTTATGTGACTTTATTCTCAGCGTGAAGAGCTGATGAGGCTTTGAGCAAACGTTGCAAAACACAAACATGCTGTCTGTGACTGAATTGTCTCAATCAGTAGTCACGCACGTGTTTCTTGCATCACATGACCTCTTTGTCATATTAACTTTAAATAGCAGACTTGGTTCCAGATAAGCTGTCCATTAAAATGAGCCCATGAAGTACTGATTGATTTAAATGCATTACCACACATGATATTTGGGGCAAAAGCAGATGTGATTATAACTGTGATGGTCTTAGTGTCAAGTCTTAGTAAGCTGGCTTTCATAGGTGTATTAATGTAAAGAATGGCTGTGTGAAAGATGGAGACCAGCACATTGAAACATCTAGTTGGACACAGAAACAGAAAGTGTTTTAATTTGACATGAAAATACTTTCTTGTAAAGTCATCGTTAAAGGCCAGAGAGAACGCCGTTTGACCATCGTCTATCACAAACCTCACGTTCTCATCACATTGTCCTCCCCAGGTGTGGTTGGTCTGACCTACGTGATCAACAAGTTCCGCATCGTCAAGCTGACGACCAAGGACCAGTTCATTGTGGCCTACGGTGGCCTGCGAGGTGCCATCGCCTTCTCTCTTGGCTTCCTGCTTGACAAGAAGCACTTTCCCATGAGGGAGATGTTCCTGACTGCCATCATCACCGTTATCTTCTTCACGGTCTTTGTTCAGGTAAGTCCTGTTGGGTTGCAAACGGACGTTCCTCGTGTCTTAGCCTTATAATTTGGGATGTCATCGTGACCGCCATCAATGCACAGTGCAGAGCGATTCCTATGCTTTGACTCCTAACTTACAGGGAAAGCATTAAAGTACTGTTGGGTGCACTATTCCAAGTCAGAGATTTTATTCACACGGGTTTGTACTTTAACTAATCTATTTTGTGCAGTATATTTTCCCAGTAAGTCTAGTTTGAGTTTTCACTGTTAAAACACACACACCAATCTAGTTCCGTTTTATTTGCAACCATTCAATTAGATGTTGTGAATCTTGTTCATCTTACTGGTCATGCTGAGGTGGGAACATCAATAGTACGCTCATGTATTTGCATTCCTAGAAAAAACCGATCCAGTAGTCGGGCGTTCTTGGTCTTGTTTGGGAAAATGCGATTTCAGCTTCTCCTTTAAAGTACGCCGCCACCAGGCAGGCATGTGGGCTAATGAAGGCACCGCATCGAAAACACATGCAGAAGGAATACAGCATATGGTTTATGTAGTCCACATAAACATGACGTACAGAAACATAACACAAAGGCAAGTTGAAGACAGACAGGCAGAGACTCCATACATGTGATGCATCTGTCCTCTCAGATAAACCAGTCCCCTAGTGAAACTGTAGCAGCGTTCTTGGAGGTGGTTCGGGTCCAGAATGGAGGCAGCTAAAACAAAACCCTGAAGACATGTAGTCTCTCCTCAAAGGCGAGATCAGAAACGTGTTTTATTCATGCTGCTGGATGATGCTGAGACAGATGCAGACCAGAGGCCTCTTCCACCTGCAATGTGGAGTTATTTATAAGTATGACTCTGTTGACTCTGTGAGAGTATTAAGGAATACATACTGTTATCTTTGTTTATTGCGGTTGAGCTGAAATATGCGTGATGAGGTGGTCAAAGTGTAGGTTCCTCTGCATGCATGTCTGATAGGTCATGACCGGGTATTATTAAAGAGCAGACGTCGTCTGTCATCCACTTTAGGCCATTACAGTTAACCACATGGTCGGCTTAATCTCTTTAAGAAGCAGAATGATACGCTGGGGCTTTTAGGTGCAGACAGGCACACACGCACACGCACACGCACACTGCTGGTTATCCTCAATTGGTAGCCAAACATTAGACGGATGTTTGATTTTTAATTTCTCGAGCCATTCTGTATTTTACTTAATCCTGTTGACGACTAACCAGAAATCGACCCTTTCTAGTAAAATGACCATGGAGTTAGGTTTAAAACACATTTTTCAGCTTTATAAAATCCATGTAAAATTAGGTGCCAAAACGTAAGTTTATTTATGTCTGAGTGGTTTGCTTATCAACATAAGATGCATGGTTGGAAAAGCACCATTTGCTGCTTACACAGGAACAAACACAGAATGTCTACACACACTCAATTAAAGTAGTTGTTTTTGATGTGTGCACTTATCAGTCGAGTGTATTTATTATCACATTTTCCGCGAGCGGTGTCCACTGGTGCTGAGAAATGAAGCCAACACCAAAGTGCTCTCTGTAAATAGAGAGAGGGATTTCACTGTGTTCCTCGACGTGGATTTTGCAGATTTGTTACAGATTCAGATGTTTAATGCTGAAATCTGCAACTTTCCACCTGTCGCCACGTTCTAAAGTGGTGAGAGACTTACGGAAACAACCACAGGGTTGTTGTGAAAAGTTGTGTGACGACACATATGTGTTCCAGTCACTCTGACACACTGGAAGATTATAAAACGTTACAAAAAAAACGTTTTGAATCCTCCTAATTTCCTTCTTGCATACCGTAGAGTTGGTGATAAGAGCCTGTTTCGCTCCTTTAGCTAAGGTCAGGAGGTGACTATGGAATAATGCTCCGTTCCTCTCATCCCTCTTGCAGGGCATGACCATCAAGCCCCTTGTGGAGCTTCTGGCAGTGAAGAAGAAACAGGAGGCCAAGCGGACGATTAATGAGGAGATCCACACCCAGGTAAGACCTCTCACCTCCAGCCACCCTCAGCCTTCATGATCAGAAGCTGATGACTTTGTGATGGTTCATACGTATTAATAACACAGAGCCTTTTGGTATGCACTCGATACATGAGATGTTCTAATGGTTCGAACTGTTTTGTAGCACACAACAATAAATGAACGGGATACTATTACACTTTCCTTTCTGTTGTATTTATGTAAAATGGGAACTCTTTTTTCCAGTAAAGCCAAGTTCATGCCACTGGACTTTCCAAAGTCAGATTGATGTTCTGTTACTGTTAACGAGGCCATTTCTTTATCGCTGCTTCCACCTACTGGCTGTGTGGTGGTACTTCATATAATAGATTGTACTTTACAGTATACTAATCCAATGATTAGAACTCACCATATAGTGTCTTGTATCCACAGTTTGTGGTACTCAAACACATCCATGAGACCACTGTGCTCCACAAGTGTTAATACAGCACACACACACACACACACACACACACACACACACACACACACACACACACACCACACACACACACACACACACACACACACACACACACACACACACACACACACACACACACGCACACACACACATTTGGTAATCGGAGTGGGGATGACATAACAAAACAGTGCTATTAAGACACAATGGTGATGGTATCACGATCTTGGTGATTAACTATTAATGTATGGGTCGCAGTATTTTTGTTATTGAATAGGGAATCATAGCCCGTAAAGATATTTTTCAGAAGATATCAGTGTTAATTGCATATTTGTTTTTGTTTGAGAGGCTTTCAGATTAGCATAACTTTTATATATTTTTTATCGAAACGCCCTTTTTAGCAGACGGACAGCAGTATGAATGTCAAATTTTTTTTCAAATGACAAATGGACACGCAGTAAACTGGGGAAAGGAGAAAAAGCCAGTGTCTTCTAATAATACATCCATGACCCATTAGTAGTGTAACCAGAAGAGATTTTATCATAATATATCGCTGTATTATTTCACCCTTGGTGATCTAGAGAAACTTTACATACCACCACTTTAAAAAAAAGAGACTCTTTCCACCGCCACCCACGCTGTGCTGTGCAGTCTCTTCATAAATCTGTCTCTTCCGACAGAGCAGAAGTAAATTCTGTGGCTCTGCTTAATGACTTGTTTCCATAGCTAACGCTACGGGTGGGATCACCAGGGGCGACCTGCGTCCGGCTGCAGTCTGAGCAACAAAGGCATCGGCACATTTCTCTGGTTCTCTGAGCCGGCGTGCTGCCGGCGCTCATAAACGTGGTCCGACCAGTCACCGGGCTGCTGTTGGTTTTTTCCCCAGCATCATCATTTTAATTGCTCGTCATCACCTGCTGTTGTTGACAAGGATGTTGGCTGGGAGGGTGTTTTTAACCTGTGAGGAATGGCTACTGCGGTGAGATGCAGCTGAGCAAACGCCTGTGGGGGAGTATTAATTAGTGTTAATAATACTGTTGATCAAGCATCATATGAATCAACAGTATTATTAACTGGATTATAGTTTACACACCAAAAAAAACACACACATTTCACATTTTGCCCTACAAAGTGGACAGTAACATAACAACAACTCTGTCTTTGGCCAATTAAATGGCTTTAAAATGATATGTGTACGACAGCAGATATAACATGGGCCCCTAGAAAGTCGTGTTTATCAGAGTGCAAGGTACACAAATATTATGCCTGTGAATAAAGTGTATTTTTCAATATATTAAAAGACTCAACAGAGAAAAGAGGGGTCTTCTTGAAAGCTTGATTCAGTCAATTTTTTTTTTTTGTGCCTTTTTTTTAATCCCCAGTTTCCTTGACCACCTTCTAACTGGAATCGAGGACATTTGGTGGGACACTATGGACACCATCACTGGAAGGACAGAGTATGAACTTAACAGTCACAACTGTTGTGGTCATCTGAGAATAATAAACAAATATATATATAGATATATATCATTGAGAGAAATTGTAATTATAAAGAGTTTTGTATATTTTATATCCATCGTCGAAATGGTCAATATTCTGTCATAACCAGCTGTTAGATTTAACCCTTGAAAGAAGACACAGTAGCTTTGGCTGTACATTTTAATTTTTCCTCCAATGTGCACCAAGTGTCAAACCTGTTTCTGTTCCCACAACGGTCTCTGCCCTTGACTCTGTTCTTCATCAGTAACTCTTCTTCTTCCTTCCAGATTGAACCGCTTCAACAAGAAGTATGTGAAGAAGTTCCTGATCGCCGGCGAAACGCTCCAGGGAGCCGCAGCTCATCGCCTTCTACCACAAGATGGAGATGAAACAGGGCCATTGAGATGGTGGAGAGCGGGGGAGGAGTCAAGCTGCCAGCTGCTTTACCCTCCACAGTTTCCCATGCAGTAAGTATGAAGGACACACTCATTCTGTCTTACCCACACTAGGAAAACCAAGTAAGTATAAAATATTGTTTTGGCCACTTGGGGGAAGCAGAAAACAAGTTGTGAACACAATATTGACAAGTCGTCACCTTTTTGAGTTGATTTTGCAAAACTGTAAGCAAATAGTTACTTATTACACATCCAGACATTACAGAGCAATACTATAATTCATTTGGAGGGTCATGTTTGTGTCCGCCTGATGAATATAACACCAACAATCCCTCTCTTTTAGCTCTGAGTTAGTCCTGGCTCTTTAGCTTGCTAAATGCTCGACTGTGTTCATCAGCTTGTCGCTAACTATGTGCGTCTACTGTCTACTGTGGGGCTGAGCAGATAGTGCACAGTGACTTATTAGAGCTTTCTTTGGCGTAAACAACGCTATGAGAGTGAAACAAAATCTTTCAAATGCAGACTGGACATCTGAACAATGAGCTGAAAGTTGTGACATTTTCATAAAGTCAATGGAAGCTGCGGATTGGTGGAGTAAATTCTCTGTAAGTTCAGTACTGTGAACTTGCATTTACTGATTTAGATTATAAATGTCACAATGCTAAGCTCATATATTTGATCCTTTAACCACAGTAGTTTCTGTCAAAGTTGAAAATGGAACAGGAAGCAACATTTTTATATGTTTAATGTTGTTTTACATGATCTACAGTTACAGTTGTTATGTTGCTAGTATTACACAAACACCACTGGTGTGTTACAGTTATGTTGCTAGTATTTACACAAACACCACTGGTGTGTTACAGTTATGTTGCTAGTATTACCACAAAACACCACTGATGTGTTACAGTTATGTTGCTAGTATTACATAGTCATGTGTCTCTGCCACGTTGTAATGGACTCTTTGTTTATCATCACTCGGAATGCTTGAAAAAAAGAAAATGTTTACCTACTGTGAGCAGCTGCACAGGTCTCATTAATTTTACATCTGCAGTACCAAGTAGTCAGTGATAAATTGGCTAAATTAAGCATTGGTCAGTTTTAATACCCAGTGTGAGAGCATGATTCATCCTTTACTTATTGCAAGTAAATGCTGGAGAAAGTTGGATACACAGAAAGATATCCCGAGTGTTCAGAATCTTCTTGCTTCACTCTACCGGCAACCAAACCAAGGACCGGCAAGGTCAAAAGTGTCAGCAAAATGAATTCAGCAGTGCCGGTTATAACATCCCTTCACAGTTAACAACAGCCACCTACATATTGATAGTAGAGTTACAGAAAGAGCTAACGTTAGCTCTAACGTTGGCTGTTTACTGACAACCGAAAACTTGCTCTTAGTCATCGGAATAGCAGGAAGAAATCATTTCAGGGAAATGAGGTTTCATGAATATCGCAACAGTTTGTCATGTCTTGACAGAAGCAACTCACGGCAAACACAAACTATGGTAGTCCTGACTTTTCTTCTGCATATTTCTCAGGAACATCCAGCCCAAGAAGCCTCCGCCTGCCAAGCCCGCAGAGAGAGCTCTGTCGCAGCTGCCGAAAGAGGCCGAGAGGAGGAGATCAGGAAGATCCTCAGGAGCAACCTGCAGAGGACACGACTGAGGGTAACGCCCCCGCATGAACAACACGACGTGCATACGCTAAAGATGCGTTGATTGCATTACCGGGAGTTCCGAGCTTATCACCGTTCATATCGATTTGCACTGATAACAAAGTGGTATTAGACTACAGTGAAGCGTATTGATTGTTATAGATTTAGAATTAAATCAGTTGCTGTGCTCATACATCGACTAATACTGACTTGATGTTTAGGGACACAGAAAAGCACTTGTCATTGATTTCCCCTTGGGGTCATCATGATCTGAGTAAAGGACACAAATGCATTTTAATCATAACTCCCGCAGGTCTTTGAGATGAACAAACGGAGTCGAAACCTCCCTCTTTCACGTGCTTCAACTTGTGTTAAATCATTCGTGTTGTCCTCTTAAACTGAGTTATACGTCTTTTCTCTCTCAGCTGCGCTCCTACAACAGACACACACTGGTGCTGATCCGTTCGAGGACGGCTTCGGTGACTTCATCATCAAGAAGCAACAGATGATTGATCTGGAGAAGAAGGTATGAGGCCAAGGGGCAAATGCCTCTGAGCCGGTTGTCTGCATCATCACATTTTATTGACAACTCGTCACGGCAACGATTGAACAAAACACATTCTGTTACGTCGGCGCTGAGAAGACATTTGGTGAAACATTTGTGCCTGTTACACAATCTGGTTTATAACAAAGTAAATTGTTATAAGCAGGAAGCAACAAATCAGGAGAAACACAGAATTTAAAAAAAGAAGATGAACAGATGAAACAACAGCATTTTTCATTTAATACCAGGCCACCATCAGTTAAATGATTTGCCAACATTATGATTTGTGTTCTAATGAAAGTCCACCTTCAGTTTCCTGAACACATTTCCTCAACACAAATGGGGGCTGATTTATCCGCACGGTTGAGTGGCCCGACCACCAACTTCCGTTTTTTATCAGCCTGTAATTACATAATGAAAATAGACACTTGTTTTGGTTCAATTAAATGTGCTAGAAGAACATTTCTACAGAGACTACCAAAGAAAGCAACACATACTGTGAATGAAGTTTCTGTGAATTACTAAACTGTTGAGTTTGGCTGCTGCTCTACGAACAATCGAATGAAGCGGCGAGTGTACTTCCTGTTTACATGAAAACATGCAGAAGCCTAAATCAAACAAACCGTGTCCCTGTGTGTTCCCAGATTACAGACATGAATAACTACCTGACGGTGCCTGCTGCTCCGCCTGACTCCCCGACCATGTGTAGAGCCAGACTGGCCTCAGGTAAACGCATCCATCTTAGCCACAGCTGAGGGCAAACACCCGATAGCTTCCACCTTCATACTGAAAAGAACCACGTAAAACAGTCTGAGGAAATTCACTATGGCCACCCGGTGACGAGACATAATATTTTGTTAGGCTGTCATGGCCGCCTTCACGAAACAATAAACACTGTTGAAAGCACAGCTGCTGTTCCCACCTGCAGCAAACAGGTATTTCCTCGCTGATGGAAATATGTATGCATGTGGCAGCCGGCATGTAAACCAGTGTGTGGTTTCATTTTAGGCAGGGATACTGATTTCAAAACCTGCTCAACAGCAGAAAGGAAACCAAAGCTGTCCAGGTATGTCGCCAGTGTAGAGAAGGTTTTGAGTTGTGATAACCCAGCGGCGGCGCTAACGTGCATGTGTCGCATATGTTGCTTGTTAACACTCATTGGTCGTTCATCACTAACGAGATCTTGTGACGTGGTTGTCGAGGGCCAAACTCCGATGATTTATTATTGCCAAGAAACAAGCCTTGCTGTTTACAGATTAGAGTCAAGCATGATGTATGTTGGAATTTCAGCTTGAAGTTTTTCCATCATACTTCTCGTCAAAAGTGGAATTATTCCCGGCATGCGTTGCATCATAAATCATTGTCACTCACCTTTGCCTTATTTTCGTTGTGCTGTGAAACATTTGGAAAGGTCTTGCAGCCTTGAATTTGTGCAGTGATTGTAGCGTTGTTGACCTGAATATGTGTTGACCCTGATTCTCCTCCCCCTTGTACATCGTACTTTCGCGCACGCTGATGGAATGACGTAATGAAATTCAATCCCTTTTAAAGCCTCGGTCAAGCTAATTCCCTGATATTGCAGACCCGCAAGCCTACATGAAGCCGGCGTCGGACAGCGTGCCGACCATCCAGGTGGACCTGGCCTCTCCATCAGTCTCCGGACTACCATCAACCTGATGGATGAGTTAAGAGCGCCCAAGAAGAACAAGCAGCAGGAGGTGGACCAGGGCCTGATGATGAAGTCGCCCTCAGGCGAGGGGGACGCAGGCCGAGAGCAGAAGATGACGAGGTGCCTGAGCGACCCCGGCCCCAGCGCGGACGAGGACGAGGACGAACCCTTCCTGCCTTGATACAGCAGCCTGGATATGGAGGGGGCAGGGGGGAGGGGGGGGGGGGGGGGGGGGGGGGGGGGGGGGGGGGGGGGGGGGGGGGGGGGGGGGGGGGGGGGGGGGGGGGGGGGGGGGGGGGGGGGGGGGGGGGGGGGGGGGGGGGGGGGGGGGGGGGGGGGGGGGGGGGGGGGGGGGGGGGGGGGGGGGGGGGGGGGGGGGGGGGGGGGGGGGGGGGGGGGGGGGGGGGGGGGGGGGTGGGGGGGGGGGGGGGGGGTAGGCCTCATGCCCACCTTCCCACCTTCCCACCTTCCCTTAATAAAGAGAGAGGGCAGCTTCACTGCTCTGCTCTAAATGATCTCTTTGGTTCAGACACCAAACAAGCCAAAACTGCAATTGCTGTAACCCACGAAACTAAAAGCAAAAGGAGATTGTCTGTGCAGAAATATAAGAGCCATTAGTTTGTAATTATCATTGCTCTGTATTTTTTTAGATGGGATTGGAAACGGGCTGCAATCTGAGAGATGATGGGAGTTTGTGGTTGATAGTCGTTCAGGACATTCAGGAAAGAACTATGCATTACCAAAGGTCTGGGACTGTTTTCATGTCAGACAATATCATTTCTACTTTTCCTTTTTTTAATAACTGCATAGGTTGTTGTTGTTTTTTCTGTCTTTTAAAAGCTTCAAAACCTTCTTTGGAACATGCTGGGGCCTCGAGTCCTAAATTGAAACGACAAAGCAATCTAGTTTTTCTTTTTCAAACATATCACTTGAGTTTAAGGTGCTCGTTTGAAACTAATATCTCACTGACACGGTTCTGTCCTTCTGTCACTTGAAATCGCTGGATATTCAAACATTTGGCCTTATTTTATGTCGAAACCTTTTCACTTGGTGCATTTTGATCTTTTGTCTCTCTTTTTTTCGAACACATTTTTAATTTCAGGGTTATTAACATCCGCTTGAGTTTGACTCCGGTGTTCTGTGGCCTTCGGCCTGGTCCTATTGTTGTGGAGCGACGTCCGCCTTTAGAGAGAACGCCTCGCTGTTCGCCGAGACAGCCGGTGATGTAGCGGACGTCGTGATCATGCAAGTCCTTCTGAAGTTGAATCACATATTGTCGTGTTACGGGTCAGTGGAGCCGTTTTGTGTTTACCTCAATTTTAGAACACCCGTTAAAACTAAACTCATGCAGCGGTCCGAGTCGTTTGTAGTCGTCGTCTCTCTTGATGTGGCTGAATAACACTCCCCTTCGCACCGTGTTTTGGACTCTCGGAGCACATGAGCTGACTTTATTATGTCAGACAAACATTGCTCACTCTCTTTACATGCCAATTTGCATTCTTCAGCGTTGTTACCGGCCTCTCCTCGAAGCATCTGTGCTCTACTTCACTGTTCCGCTTATCCACGGCGAGGAAGGGTTAGTCTGTACGATCCATCCCGTCTTAAAAAGATTCCCTTTGTCGTTTCAATACGACTAGTGTCACCCGATCCTGCCTCGACACATTAAACTGTGAAAGTCTGTACCTCTGAGACTCGGATCCACATGCCGAGGTGACTTGGCTCTCCATTGAGTCCGGATCTCAGAGAGCTGTGGACAGCACGTGGGCTCCATCCGGACAATTTATATCAAACGGGGGGTTCCTCTCCGGAGCGAGAGGGAAGGGAGGAGGACATTAGTGTGGGTTTTGTTAAGTTACTGATGATGAAAACCCAACATATCCTGATGTTGCTGCTTCAAAAACCGAAGCCTTTAGATAAACAAAATAAGGGGGGACTTTATTAGAAAGAATTTATTGGAAATGAAATATGTTTATCCACCGTTTTAACAGCTGCTGCTCGTTTGACCACAAAAATATATCCGATCAGCCAAGCTAACATAAAGGTTGAATTGAACAGAACGACTGGAGGCATCTCATGGGCGAAAGATTTAAAAACAAAAAAAAGAATTCTATGCAGTATAGATGTGTAAAATATGTAAATTGATTATAATATCCTATATTTATGAATACCCTTTAAAACTCAAGTCATGTAAATATGCAACCCATTGAGGGGTTTGTAGGTCGATTCTCCTCGTGTTTCTGTATCCGTGTGTGAAATACGTGGCAAATCATTTCGCTGGTTGATGCGAGTATTTGCTGATCCATGTGAACATCTCGTAGGGCCGCCGCCAGCAACAATTAGACTAGTCCTCTTTCACCGGAGTCCATTATACCTTACAGGCCATCCAGAGCGTACTCTGGGAATCGACCTTGAGCACTGAGCGCAGTTTCTTCTCTGATGTCGGCCGGCTGAGTCGCTGCTCTGGCTGGTGTTCTCGGTGGTGTTAGTGGCCGTTGAATTCCTTGGCTGATCCTCTTACATCCAGAAGGCTCACATTACAGCCGAGGGGAACGAGCAGAACGACCTGACAAGCTCGCTCATTTCCCTTCACTCTTCTCCTCTTAAGCATCTGTGAATGGCTCGCTGCGGTTGCCATAGCGAGGATAAGAGGATACATTTTGTCTGTGCGTGCGCAAATGCTCTCAAGTGAATCTGAGTGTATGAATGTGCGTTTTGCTCCCATTCTTTGCCCCTCGTACCTTTCCTGCTTCCCGATTTCTAAAAGCGTGATTGTAGCGCAGAGACGGGAGGGTCGAACCTTGAAGCATCTTGTTTCCCTGTCGGGACCAAATTCAATATACTGTCGGAAATGTCAGCGCGTGACGGAGTGTTGCAGTGAGAGAACTGTGCTGCAAATGTCAACAGGGACGGGGTCGAAGAAGGAAGGGTGGTTTAAAACCCAGAGGTGACAAGCCGAATGACATGCCCCCCCCCTGTCTTTAAATCCTCCTTTTATTGCTGCTTAGAGGACAGTGCATTGAATTCATGCATGTCTTTATACTCCCGCAGCAACAGAAGCCCTGAGTAGTGATCCTCTCTCTTGTGAATGTTCTCTTAACGCACTGCTGTTGGGAATATTTCTCAGTCATCTTCCCAGATGCTCTTTGATTGAGGAAGGTTGCAGCAAGTAATGGATATCTAAACGTATTCCCACATGAGACCGTGTGAATGCAAAGCAGGCCATCTCTGGGAGAGAATATGCATGTTGTATTTTTCATATCAAAGGGATGTGATCAAATATACAAAACCAAAAACCTCCAATTTAGATTAAGACAAACCTCAAAACAGGAGACGTCAAACACCGGATATCTTCACATTATCCCAGACACTTCTAAACTCCTAAGAAGAAAAAGAAAACATTATTTTCATACTTTTCCTTTTCAAACCAAATGCATATTTTAAGGCAGACATTCTCCCACCATGGGGGAAATGTTTGGTGCAGGAATCCTCGATGTTAAGCCATACAGCCTACAGAAGAACCTATTTAATTGTATAAAATGTCATATCCACGTCACGTTTGCTCGCCGCACAAAACAAATGAATTGCAGCGCTGAATTTTTTGATGTCATCGCCGTTGCTTTTCTTGAATGTGTTGCACTGAACTACAACAACAACACTGTTGCATCACCAGCGTTCGCTTCAGCTTCACGTCCGTTGGCTTCATTTCTGTGCTTTATTTCTGTTGCTGCGTTATTGCACAATTTATTTTTGGGGGGGCTTTACAGGGATTTCTGTAACTGCCAGTCTCTTGCTTTGATTGTCAAGCTTCCTCTGCGCTCATGTGCATTACATCACTCCATGTGCTTTACCCAAGTGTCTAACTTCTCTGTGGGTTTTGATTTGCATCTCATGTTTACCTTTAACTGCACTCCATTTGTCACCTAAACTTTAAAGTGTGGAGTTCAGGCTCATGCAGAAAGTGGCTGAATTCACAACTATAAACTCTAATTAGTACGGCTCACAAGATTCAAATCCAAATTAGACTGTTCCATGGGGAAAGTTGAGTGAAGGCATCAACTACAATTAGCTACGCATGCGGACCAAACTCCTCACATTTAAGTCAAACTGGGTATAACAAACCTTGAAATGACTTAAAACTTGTTTCAGGTCGACTTTTAGGTGTTACATTTTTAGATTCATTCAAACTTAAAGGATGCGGTCACGTTTTTCAGATCTTTGTCACAACAATAATGACATGCTCATAATAACATGCTCATATGTCTATTGAAACAGTTTTGTTCTTCCGGTCTAAAGTAGCCTTAAAGATATGAAAAGGCATTTATTGTAAATGTATCTTGTCTACTATTACATTGAAATTATTTTCAAAAGAGAACTTTTAAGGGCCGGTATGATCAGGAGAAACGATTACAGTGACCGAAAACTGGGTTTTCAATGGGCATAGAAATATTGTAAAAAAAATAAAATAAAATAAATTAAATTGTTGCCAGAAAAACACAGATACAGAATGTACCATGCTTTGAAAAAATCCTAGTTTGGTTACCACAAGATGTGTACTACATGTGCTGAAACATTGGACACACTGGTGTTCCTTTAAGTCCTGGACCATTTGACCGGCCTAATGGTGGGACATTGGACACACTGGTGTTCCTTTAAGTCCAGGACCATTTGACCGGCCTAACGGTCATTGGACACACTGGTGTTCCTTTAAGTCCTGGACCATTTGACCGGCCTAACGGTCATTGGACACACTGGTGTTCCTTTAAGTCCTGGACCATTTGACCGGCCTAATGGTCATTGGACACACTGGTGTTCCTTTAAGTCCTGGACCATTTGACCGGCCTAATGGTCATTGGACACACTGGTGTTCCTTTAAGTCCTGGACCATTTGACCGGCCTAATGGTGGGACATTGGACACACTGGTGTTCCTTAAGTCCTGGACCATTTGACCGGCCTAACGGTCATTGGACACACTGGTGTTCCTTAAGTCCAGGACCATTTGACCGGCCTAACGGTCATTGGACACACTGGTGTTCCTTTAAGTCCTGGACCATTTGACCGGCCTAACGGTGGAAGGCTGGCGGTGAGACTGCAGATGAACATTTGACTCCAATTATAGAGACAGCAATCACAGTGTGACGCGCGCACGGACGTCATCGACCTCATGACCCCTGCGGTGTCATTACTCACCCACCCAAAGACTGTTTTCCTCCCTCGTTTACCTCGTCGTTCTCCAACATTTTACACCACACGAGCACTTTAACAGAGCTGTACCTTTATCTCAAAAGACCGATTTTAAAGAGAGCAATAAGTGGCTTTAATGTAGTGTCCACATTGTGCATGGTTATCAGGTGACACCTCACAGGGAAAGGAATGTACTTCATGATGGGCCTTACAAACGGATGCATTTGGGGCTTTTAGTCCCGAGGCAGAGAAGCTGGGGTTTTAAATCCTCGTGAAGGCCAACTTGATGAAATAGTGGATTGCATTTCCCTTTTCTTTTTTTCTTTTTCTCTTTATCTTCATGTGTTTTGTATTTAAGTGTTGGTCAATTATTTGCAGTTTGCAAATTTAAAATTTTGCAATAATTAAGAGGTTTATTTTATTTTAAATACACATAAATGGGAATATATATATATATATATAACAGAAAAAAACATGTATTTAGAATATTTACTATGTATGTACAAATCAGAACGATAACAAGTGTGCACTTTCTTGTTGATTACTCTTCAGCTTTCAGCATTCCATTCCTGTAATGACCAGTAAAACTAACAACCAGAACGGAAACAATGTCAGAAACTATAAACCAAATTAAAGTTTTACTTTATAGCGTTGTCCAAGTCTCATGATTTTCATCTGTGAAATGACTTTGTGAATTTCAGCAACCTTCAATCTGATGACTATATTCAAGTCTGCACATCGGCAATGTTGGAATACGTATTCGGAGCTACTGGCACAAGTAAATATCCTGCATTCAAATATAAAGATAAAATAATTGCCAAAGTATTATGAGCTAAATATACTTCGCCATCAAAACTACTCATAATGCAGAATGTACCTTTTCCCTGAAATATACATTAAGTTATTGGATTATCGTGTTTGATAGGTTTTTTTTAAATCGTCCTCTGCAACTTGTGACGAAAGCTGTCCAATAAATGTAGTAGAAATGAACAAGTAGCATAACACAGGAATACTCGGTTAAAGTCAAGTTGTACACAAACGGGTATCATCCCCTGCTGGGGCGCCCTTGAGCAACAATGTGAGAAAAGGGAAACTTCCCTGCAGGTTTGAACCGCCTGCAGGAACCCTTTTTGGCCAGAAGGGGGGATGCTGCTCAATATAATTCACATTTTTTCAAAAAATCTGACCGAATGAGTCCCAAAGGTAAAACATTGAGGGAAGAGTTGCATTCATATGTCTGGAGGACCACTTCTAATGGCATACTTTGAGTTTAATGAAGAGAGAATGAACGGTGGCCTTGTTGAAGTGAAGCGGCCGCCAGCGTCTGCACGGATGATATTCAGAGAGAGACGTGGCCGCTCTGGCTGAGGTAGTTTATTCCGCTTCTGTAAAATGGAAAATCACAATGAGTCATGTGCTCCTTAACCAGCTTGGCCAAATATCTACTATTCCTCTGTAATACTGCTTGAATGGATATGCCATATTTATTATAATCACTCATTTTAATTGTTGGCAGTTGTTGTATTCTATCATTTTCTAGCAGAGCCTCTGGGTGGCCAAGTTAATTTCACATCTGAGGAGTTTAATTTGAGACTCTAATTACTAGTATTGTTGTTGGCAGAAAATCCTCTTCACATATTTGCATTTGAAGGACTTTAAACTGATACTCATCCAGAGGAATTAACAGTAAGTAATCAGTGAAATAAGCTTAAAATTCCCAGATCACCAAGAGTGCAAGCTGTGAGAGAAGAGTTCATAAATCTGTGATAACTCATATAAAGTCACTTGTATTTATGGTTAATGTATCTCTAAACTGCAAACTAGCCGACATCAGAAACAAGTGTCTTTGATCTCAGGGTTTCCAACTCCAGTCAAGTTGCCATGTTTAGTCCAGATGAAATAAATGGTTTGTTGTGTTGGGGAAATACGCTTCTTCGCTTTTTAGATGAGAAGACCAGCAGCACTCTGGAGTCTGTAAATATGAAGTTCCAGCCTGCGGCTGCTTCGCTTCACGGCTTCAACACCGGCACAAACCCCCCTGTAAGGAATGTTGTTGGGAGGGAACTAACACAATATAACATGCCAATTAATGAGCTATAGAGGTGCAGGGAGCTGTATTTTGCAAGCTTTAGACAGAATGACCTGTTTGCAAAAAAAAAAGTGTGGAGTGAGGCCATACTCTGTGGAGTTTGGGTTTTTATATTGCTCACCTACTCGAGCACCAGAGATCACGTCACCCCAGTCCTTCAAACCCCCCCACCAGCTCCCCGTTTAGCAAAGAAGCACGTTCAAAATCATCGTCATCACCAACAAAGCCCTCCACAACCTGCAGCCCCCTCCTACTCTCTGACCTCCTGCACCGACGCACACCCACACACAACCTCCTCGCCCCTCTCACGGGGCCCAAACACCAGACCTGGAGGGGGACAGGCCTCCCCCAAACCGCAGATATTCTCCCTCACTCCCCTCTTTCAAAACACCACTCAACACCCACCTGTTTGGATCGGCTTTAGGTCTGTGATCCGTTATTTTAATAACTAATACAATGTACTTGCTTTTATACTGTTACAATGTTAGCCTATGAAGTGTTAGCCTATGAAGTGCTATAACAAATAAAATGTGTTGTTGTATATTGAGCATCTTTGACACATCCTTTGGGATGGATTGCGTTCTATCTCATCGAATCTGTCATTGTGTCTTCTCTTTCAGTTGCTGCAGTGTGTCTGTATCTTTGCAAACAGAATTTAATTAAGTGACTGACTTCACGGGTCCTTTTTTTTATGTCTTTTTTACAGTATTATAAACATGCCATACACTCTTGCCAAACATTGAACAGCTTTGCCCGGTGTGACTTAAACCTGAGAGCTTTTCCAAATGGATCGGTCCGAGTGTTTATTTACTTCTGTTTTGCTGAAATTAAATCCCCAGGTCTCACTTGAGTGCCAGCTGGGTTCCCACCTCTTGTTTATTTACTCCTCATTGCTCTTTAATGTTTCCAGAGGCTGCCCTTCACCTGTCAGGGTGCTGTTTGTTTTGACGGTTGGAGCCGCCTGACCCACAGTCACACTTAGAGGAACCAGGCTTTTTCTGCTGTTTATTTGTTTTGGTGCAAAATGTGTGCCATCAGTCTAAAATATAATCACTTTTATTTAATGTTGCAGCGAAAACTAAAAGGTGCATTTTTACACCGAGCGAAATGCAGCCTCAGTAGGGCTCTCTGCCTGCAATGCATATAAACACCAGCGGGTGGCACTGTGTAGCCATGCACGTGCACCGCTCCTTAACGAGGGCTGTTATTCGCTAAACGCGCTCCTACTGTTTCCCTTTTTCCCAGGATTGGTTCGTGCACTAAAAGCATACTGGCATGTTTAATCGCTGTGCTGGGGAGGGAGTCAGGCTTTCTGTGGCCCCGCTCCATCAGCGTAATGGGGTGTTTGTTATTGCATTCGCTCTCATTTACATGGCCCATATCCCCCTCTAATGTATGGCTAATTGTTGTGTTTAGGCAATAAAAATAAATGTTAAAAACTCTGAACCATTGCATCGATGTTCAGATTTCCATCGTCGGCTAATGTGCTTTTGAAAATGTTTTGTTGCACAACAAGAAGTGCTTTGATGATGAATCTGATGGAGACGGGTCACTCGAGGGCCGCATGCGCACAGCAGTGTGCCGTATTGTCTCGTCTATAAAAGGAACAGACCAATATAACTTCAGCGAGGCAATAATGCTGAGCTTATTGTTCCACTGATACTATTTGCTCTGATGGCTGAGCAGAGCTGTTCTGTTTGTGCTGAAGGGAGAGGCGAGGAATAACGTCCCACTCTAGACCCACAGCACGAGCAGCACCGGCGATGGCTGGAGTCCGGTGGCGGAGAGCAACAGAAAACAACAACAAATACACATTTAGGTGTTTATTTTACTGCATTTCGTCTATTTGGGTCTGTCGATTTCTCCTTATTTCCACAAAGGTTAGCATAATATCATGCCTCATTTGTGTAATAAATTAAAATGGAAACAAATAATGGTCTCAATGTAAGTCATCCACTAGGGAAGTTTATTTAATGTTTCCCCCATTCACCTGTAGTGTCATGAACATTTTGGGAATTTCATACTATGTATCTTTAAAAAGCTTTTTACAGAAAGTTTTGTTCATATATCATTCAAATCCTGATTTAAGAACATTTTATTCCTGAAAACATGGCGAAAATTGATGTTTTTTATGTCTGTTGACATTATTTTCTGATTGGGGGGGGGGGGGGGGGGCAGCTGGGTCCCCATCTTCAATGTGCTTCGTCGGGTATCGCTCACACCGGGGTCACTGACCCCGTCCCCCAAACACAATCTATTCCTGATATTTATGACTCGCCATCCAGCATCCTGCCGAGCCACGAGTCACACTGTCAGAGAAAGCTTTGCAGCGGTGCTTAAAGAAACAAATAGTGAGCGTGGAGACGTTATTAATGTGGAGGCCCTGGCACGAGCCAATACGTGTCTGCCTGCTGTTTGATGTATTGGAGTGAGCAGAACACAGAGATGGACTTTCTCATTGGCATCTCGTTAGATGAATAAAACATCAGTGCGCGTTGCGACACAACTGAATTGGTTATGGATCACGGGACTTATTACAGTCTGTGACCCTCTGCAGAAAAACCTTTTCAAGACTGTCAGCTGTTTTAAGCCACGCCCCTGCATGCTTTCAGAGACAACAGGGTTGTTATGCAATTGTTAGACGAATCCCAATAATCACTTAAAAATCGTGTCTTTGTGAGCAGAAATTGCTTTTATCACAGAACATCTGACCTCTGATCAGTATTACATGCCAACTGAGAGAGTAGAAAAAAGTGCCTCTACTCCTGAATGTACATGGACAGCAGCAGTTGGGTTCAGTGGTGAGCTGCATGCAAAGCACAGCCTGTTGGAGCCATTTCTCTATTCAAACCAGAGCTTTTCTTTGATTTCCTCCGCGCGTGTTGGTGGTGGTGCGACTGCATTGCCTCGCTCATCCATCCTTGTGACGAACTAGGCTGTCACCGGCTGGAGCAGCTCCACGCAAGCTCACCGACTCATGTATAACTTGGCCTTTTGAGAAATACTGACTTGATATGTCTATTGAGTATAAAAAAGAAATAAAAGGCAGCAGTTGGTATTTTATTTGGTTGGAATCAGCATGAACATATGAATATATCCCTCACTGATTACATTCATCGTTTGCCTGTGTGCAACATGTACACCCAATGGCCACTTTATTAGGAACACCTTTACAATCCAATGCAACAACTCAAAAGAGGCTGTTGGTATTGAATGTAAGTTTATTAAAGGTGGTTTTATACCAGACTACTTTATATCACGATTCTAATTGGTTTTCCTCTCAATTTACATGCATGAGAGTGCCACAACATGAGAAACATATTGTAGCCCGTTACAACTCACTAACTAAAAGCTAACATGTATATTTTAATTGAGACACCAACAAACAACCCTGCTCGGCTTCATAACTTTACAGCAGTTGCATTGTACTGCATTACATTGTACAGGTGTACCTAATAAAGTGACCACTTGGTGTACGCTGTTCTGCAAAGACTGATTAAATGCTTATGCTCAACAGACGCTGAGCCATCACAAAGCCTCTCTCTCTGACTACAAACTGTCCTTTTGTCAGGGATGAAGCCCATGAAATGCTTTATAGATGAACCTACACTTTCAGAAGAAAAACTGTTGAAGAAGAACTGTTGAATTAGTCTTTGTATTTACAAAGACTAATTCAACAGTTCTTCTTCCCCCCTCGTTCTGTAAGTTACAGACAGTCTGACGCATTAGAGTTGCTGAGGGAGATGGCTTAACAGTGAAAGTGGGGGGTCAAATGCAATACACGTTATCTTAAAATGAGCTCATCCCACCATATGCACCTGACAAAAAAAAGAACCTAAGGAGTTTAATTTGTCAAATGCTAATAAGCGCTTACTATATGGCAGTGGTCACCAACCTTTTTAAGCTCAAGATCCCTGACCTCTGCCTTGGTGACAGGCAATATCTACCTGTTGAGGTGTCCAGACTTTACAACTTGAGGCTTTTTATTTGGCCTAATTGTAATTAAATGAAATCAAACACTTTGGTCCAGTATTCAAATTGACTTAATTTCAGTGCAACATAAAAAGTGAATTATTGTTAACCGCACACAATATGAACAAGAAAAACACATTTGCAATGAGCAGGCTGGATGAACCACCAATATGAATGTTGTATTTATCAACTGAAGCTACAACACTGACAACATGCTCAGTTAGTGCAACTAATGTAAGGGCTCATCAGCACAGACAGTGAAGCAGTCTGTGAATCGGCTCCTGGATTTTGATTTGGTGATTTTCTGAACTCCACTTACGCAGTTTTCGGGACAAATTTGACATTCATGAAAGTTTTTCTCATCTAGGCTTCGTTCTGAACTGAGCTTTTGTTTTGAAGGGCAAAGGCAGAAAAGCCACTCTCAATTCATGCTCAATGTTGAGCTTTTGTTTTGAAGGGCAACAGCAGAAAATCCGATCTCACGGAGGTAGGACCTGGCGAGTCGCAAAGAATCTTGGAGGAACATATTGTGTTTCTGAATTTATTTTTATTTTATTTTGGAGAGCGACCGGTTGTCGACCACTGCTAAATGGTTTCATTCTACTTTTACTTATAAATGAGCATTGCAACAACAAGATTAGGAGTAAGGTGGAAGAGAAGAGGAGGATATGTGCTTGAGGCTCATCAAGAGTTCATTAGACACCACAGACATTGTCAGGAAAGTCAATGACACTGATGGTCCGCACTGAATGCACTGATCGTGAGGATATCCGGGGGCAACTTTTGGACAGCAGAACGACAATAACCCTCTCAGGACCAGCAGAGGCCGCCAGGTGGGATTGTGGGGTTGTGACTTGTAATTAAAGACCAATATTGAATCCGATCAGACCTTTATTTTCTTATTCCTGCTTTCAGATGCATTTGTTGAATAGTGCTGTGCAGGCTCCTCCGTAATGACCAACTCACCCGGCCCATCTATCTTATTTAATACTGGGGGGAAAAAACACTGTGTTTACACTTTAGCTTCTATTTTGCTTATGTAAACATTATCTTAACTCGCTTTTTCTAATCTTCCTGTGTACCAACACACCTCAGTCACGGGGATGTGGCACAGAAGACTAATTCAAACAAGGATATATAACTGTGACTTAGTGGGTTGGATTTGCGCAATAGACTTGAAATCAAGCATGCAACTTCCTTTTTGACCTTGAAACTCAGGTTCTATTCCCCGGCTACGTCCAGATCTTTCAACTTCATCACACAGTCTTCATCAGCGGATAGATGTGGCCAGTCAGGACGAAGGATCTGAAATCCTATAACAGTACATATATACACTATAAGCTTGTCAGATGATTTGTCTCCACGGCAACTGGTCCAAGTCCATGAAGCCAGTGTGAAGTGGCTGAAAGGCCCCAGAAAAAGCTATAAAGCATATAGATGAGATGCTTGAGACATTCAACTGGAAATCCTGAGTTACTGCAATTGCAGCATGATGACTTCATGGAGCTCATCAAAGGCCTGACGTCTCTGGCTGAATTTAGCCTCATAGGGAACATCAAGTTACAAATAGTCTATGGTTATTTTTTCTGAAACAACACACATTTTGAAACTCCTCGCAGGTGTTTCGAAGACATTTCCACATTACTCACCCATTGCCTGTGTGGTGACTATTTCCTTCAACCAAACAAAGATGGCAGCCATAGTCCCTCAGTGGCATGCGTGTGTACGTGAAGTACATGTATGTAACTGAGGAATATGTAAAAGTAAACATTTTAATTTTTGCTGAGACTCCAACTGACAAAAAGGTAAGTAAATGCGTCACTTCCGGCACCGGGGTTTATTTCGGCAATTCGAGTGTTGCACACGTGTTGAAATCTTCCTCAATATTCATCACGTCGTGTTTTTGTTTCTGCTTGATGTCGAGGAGTCTTTAAGGATTCGGGAAATGTCTTCAAAACGAGGGTAAGTGTTGTGTAACGACCTGCGGGCTTGTTGTGTTTAACTCTAGTTTACATGTAACGTTAACGACCAAACCACCACATGGAAATGTGATGATTAAGAGAGGCACAAACTAAAGCTTCAGAGGCTCACAACAAAGACAAAATACAATTCACCAACAGACAACGAGGTCTTGAAAATATACAATAAAACGATTGAAATGTTGTATTGTGAGCTGCTTTTTAAATGCAGTTGTTAGAAAGTGATTTATTTCATTTAAAAATAAATTATATTGCTTATTTAATTCCCGATGACTGTTGAGACATCTGCGGCAGATATATCTTTGGGCTTTCTATAAGCTTCTCCAGGATTAAACGAGCTCATTTCCCTCTGAGTGTGTGCGTGTGTATGTTGTTGTCTTCTTCTTCCTAATGTACAGACCTCTGCTGTTATTGTCCAAACGGCTTAACAGTGTTTCGATAAGCCGCCGTGAATATTCATCAAGAAGCCCGACCAGCCCACTGGATCGTCGAGCGGCGGACCGCTTCGCCTCTCCACCTCCTCGCCCCTTCGCCTGCACTAGATGTTACATTTCCAGTCTCTCTCTCTCTCTCTCTCTCTCTCTCTCTCTCTCTCTCCCTCTCCATCTCCCTCTGTCGTTGTCTCTCTCTCTCTCTCTCTGTCTCTCTCTCTCTCCCTCCATCTCCCTCTGTCGCTGTCTCTCTCTCTCTCTGTCTCTCTCTCTCTGTCTCTCTCTCTCTCCCCCTTTTACGCAAGCGGACGTCCACGGCGCGGCGACACAAGTGCGCACTACAGGCGAGAGTGCGAGGCGGACGGACGGACGGACGGACGGACGGACGGACGGGGCGGCGGGTACCGGAGCGACGACGCGGCGGTGTATCTGTCTTGTTGGAGACCCGGGGACCGGACGCTGGATTTGTTTATTCTCTGGATTTGCTCCCGGGGCTGGGATAACTTCGCATGGGACACAACCCGCCTCATTTAATGTCATCCACCGAATTGTTCCACCCGGAGTGTTGACGCCAGTTGTGGTGTGTTTGTGTGTGTGTGGGGGGGGGGGGGGCGATTGACAGATCGGCGACATGAATACACACGCGACATGAATACACACGCGACATGAATACACACGCGACATGAATACACACGCCGGGTAGATGCAAAACACAAAGGCGGTCTTTAAACGTGATCTGACGGGTGGGTGGGGGGCACTGTGATGCAGCAACGTGGGTCGGTTTAAAACGGAGACGAGGAAAGAGATGCTCCGCTGCACGCTGGAGGTTTCGCAGCGCGGAGGTTCAGTCTGTTGTTGACGATCTGAACTGCGTGGAATATAATGCCTCGGGACGCAACTTTGTCCACAGAGCCGACAAGACGACCGCGGCACGTTTGATCATATCTGACCAAAAGTGATCTATTCGCGAGCGCCCGCCCCCCCCCCCCCCCCTGGCGGGCGTGCTGTTAGTTCTCCTGTTCTTCTTGAATATAGCTCAGCCGATGCTATTTCTCCGTGAGCCCAGCGCTGCTTTACGGTTCACATCAACTCCAAACCCCCGCATCCTTATCGATGTCCGTGTTTGTGTTAAATGTCGAACTGGATGAGCCCCCCCCCACCCCCGCCCCCAAAAGCTCTGAAGCCGTGTTGTCAAATGATCGGTTCATTGTAGGCAGGCCTAACCTTCGCTTATGCGGATACAATCGATAGCGAGATAAGAACTGTTCCGGAGGCAGTTTATTCAACTCTGTAAGGGACAACGGGGGTGTGTTTTAAAATCACGCATATCCTTCTTTTCTTTTTTTTTGAACACATGCCCCGACGCGGCAGAGAGTGCTCAGTAGAGACTCAAAAAACACTGCGTGGAGAGAAAGGAAGAAATCCAGTATAGCACATCGTCTCAAGAAAAAGTTTCGATGGTTTTCCGAAAGTTGCCCGGCGTGTCGGCGTCGGGCATGGGTCTGCGCCTGTCGCAGAAGTTCGTGTTTCTGCTCTTCCTCTCCGGTTTGGTGACGCTCTGTTTCGGGGCCCTTTTCTTTTTGCCCGACTCCGTCCGACTAAAGCGCATCTTTTTATCCAAGACCGAGACCCAGCCCGTCACCGTGGGCTCCGGGTCCGAGAACGATGCCCGGGAACCCTTGAAACGACCCAAGGACCCGGAGCCCCCGCGGGGCATGACCCCGGCCAGAGGGGAGACCAGCACCAAGCTGAAGAACCTGAGCCGCAAGCCGACCGTGTCTCGCGAGGCGACCGAGGAGCGGCTCGCCGCGGGGAAAGCGCTGGAGGACTTCACTCTGCCCAGGTCCAGGACGGAGTCCGCCTCGGCGAAGGCGACCTCCTTCGCCCGCGGCGCCCCCTCGGAGCCTTTCAGTTACGGCAAATTCAAAGGGTGTCTGCTCAAACCCCCGCTGGGACGAGACAGCGGCCGGCCGGCCGACCCCGAGACCAACGAGCGCCGCGAGAAAGTCAAAGAGGTAAGGAGGATGATGCCTGCAGGGGGGGGGGGGGGGGTGAATCCAGGACAAACTTTGTGCAATATGAATATTGTCTGTTTCTAAATCCATCACGTGACATCACTCAACTTCCCCCACAGAATAGTCATCATAATTAGTTTGTGTTATGTTTCTGTGGTCTTTTGAAGGGGAGCATGTTCGTGCTGTCAAAACAAGACAGATAAATGTCGGTCTGCCTTATTCGGATAAAAAAACAAAAAACAGGCATGCATTCGAAAGAAGTAATTATATTTCCATCATTGAATTTGATTTGTCTGTATTTTTTTGACTGGAAGCGGAGGGACAGATGTTTGCCAAGCGCCTGTCAAACAGATAAAATAAATCCATTTCAATCATATCAGTTGTCCAAATGTACCCGGTGTCCTTTGCCTTTCCGTAGATACATTTCTGTTGGGTTTCTATTGATGAATGATATGTCTGCCGTTTGTAGTCGCTGGATGCTTCATGTTTTTCCTCTTATAACATTGTGTTTGTGAAATAATGGCATCGGAACTCATTGTGGTTTGCCTTTTGTGAACTTAATCATAGAGCATTATCGGACCGCCATGTTTGTCTGTCGGGAGCTGTTGCATTGCGTTCCATCAGGTCATTCTAAATGATGATGATGGTGGGGGGGCTGCGTTTAGCTGTTGCACCTCTATCACCTCGCATACAATCGCCTGCAAATGATGTGACACTTTGGCCAGGAGCTCTTCAAGCTCTGTGCCAACCTTTGTTGAGCCCTGTGGGCCCAATAAGGGCTCCAGAATGGCAGCGTCTGTGGATCACACATCTGTACCCACTCAAGGCAAGTGAGGCTTGTGAGGGGGATGGGTGGGTGGGTAAGAGTGCAGCGGGGAGGCCATTGGCCAGCGTGCGCAGATGGGTTTCAGCCTCGGCATGTGACACGGATAAGTCCCGTTGTCACTCTCACTTCCAGCCTGCTGTCAGCCTCTCTGTGCTGCTCACATGCCTTTCGTACCTAGAGGTGATGTGGTGCATGATAACCGCGGCGTCCGAGGGCTGAGGGGGTTGTTTGCCCTCACTGACTCGCTCTCTTTTGATGCTCTCCCAAGTGAATGTCAGTGTGACTTTGCTCTCGCACAGTCTGTTCAGCTGAGCTCGGCAAAGTTCTCGCCTTGTGGTGGTGGTGGTGGGGGGGTGGGGGTTATTTGTCTCCCTTCTCTCCCAATCACCGTCTCCCAGAATTAGAATTGCGTTTCTTCGTGCAAAGACCTTTTATTTTTATTAAGGCCCTGTTCATTTTCATTCCATGTTCATACCCTATAGTACTTTTCTTTGGGTGGTTCACTGTTGTTGATGCTTCAGTTTCCACCGTCTCGAGATTGCTGGCAGCGTTCCAGATGGCTTCTCTCTTTCCCGGAGGCTCACATTCATGCTGCCAGCACAGGCTGACACATAGTGAGCCTGTGCTTTGTCCAGGTTTACAGATGTAAAACCAGGGGCCGACTGTAACAAACAAACAAACATGTTTTGATTCCTTTTTGTTTTTGTTGATGTATCTGTGAAGCATGAAGTATCATACATAACTGAATTCCTAGTTGTCACTCTCAGCCGGTGATGTACAGACAGAGCAGCTCTGTCAAAGCAGTGTTTTGTGTGTGTTTTTTCCCGCTGTAAATGAATGCAGGGAGAGGGTATCCCCCTACTAAAGCCAAGGGAAAGTGTCTGGTCCAGCCCACTGAGTGCCTCAATGCCCAAACTGTGAATGAGTGTTGTTTCTTTTCTCAACTACCAACAACTAGAAAGCAGACTCCCAATTTTCTTCCTCTGTGTGTCCACCCACTGCCAAGTGGGGGTGAAACAAGGGACAATGACGGCCTGATAATCACATAAGACAAATATTTGAAGGCGGCCCACCGCTAGCTGAGCCTCCCCAGGATACCAGGAAATACTGTCAAAATCGCCAAGGTGCTGTTTACCGCTCCGCTAGTGGATTGTTACATCTCCTCCAAAAGTCCTCAGCAGTATAAGGATAAGAGGACTTGTTTCAAACGTCTTCCTGTTTTGCAATTCTGTGATGTCATGGCTCAAAGCCTGTGTTGCAGCCTCATTGGCTCCAGCACGAGAGGCTAGATAGCAGGGGCCGTGGCACAAAAACCTGCCCCTTTTTGATGTCCTTTTACATTCACTCCTGTTACAACCTGGGACTGCAGTCATAAAACACTCGATGCAAAGCGCAGAAGTGACACATCCAGGTGAATTAAGGGAGGGGGGGGGGGGGGGGGGGTGATCTCTCCACAACATCACGTACATCAAGAGAGAAGTGTACAATAAAGGAGGGTCCCTGTAAAGCCTGAGATAAGTTATTTTCCCTTCAAACGAGGGCCTTTCCTTGAGGAAATTGGATTAAAGTGTCTTACGTGGCCTCCAACATGATGCATATACATGCCGGATAGGCTAGGTCTGCTTTTGTTTAAAGACATGCCGATACCAGGGGACTAAGCTGACAGTGAGAGGACAGACACACTGCAGCCTCTCGTGGCACAGCCTCCTCCAGTGGAGCAATAAAAAGTCTTGAGGGCTTCTTTGTTCTGTGGGCGTGTCTCTGCTCACTGTATATGTGTGATGGCTTATCTCCATGATCAAGTGCTTGGGGATGAATTTGGAGTTTGACAGTTTCAGTTGGAAGGCTTGTCACTGTGTTTATCCATCCCGTACTGAAGCCCACCTGCATCGCTGTGTAGACTAACAAGAATAAAATGAGGTACATCTGTTCGGTTTGCAAAGTGATTCCACTCAATAGTCAGATGGACGTGCTTGCGTTTAATACAGAATAATAAGCAGTAGCATAGAGAAATGGATGAAGATAAAATTTAAGAAGCATGGTTCAATCCGCAAACAAGAATGTCACAAATCAGACAAACCTCATCTGCTAACTTACTAGGGAAACTTTAAGGGTGGCATGCTCTTTAAACATAAAACGTGTGAAAAATTGGCAGTTTTGGTTATAAGTTGTTATAAACCGAACACTCGGATCTTAAATTAGGAAATGATAATAAAGAAATAAATGGATACATTTCCAACTTATTTCTCAAGGAGGTTGGGCCTCACTGTAGAGCAGTTGTGTGTGGCTGAAAGACATTTTAGTAATGTTTTCCTCCAGTAAGAGGGATGGTCTCAGTGCCACTGTGCGTTAAAGCTATCTTTTGAAATATAAATACAGTTAAGTAACAGGTTTTACATGTTCTTGTATTTGCTCTTGAGAGACTTTAGAATATCACATTTAGACAATGAATTGTTGCATTACACAAACACTCTCACAAGGACACACAAACCCTGCACAAAGCTGCAGAAATGGATGAGCTTGTAGCCCTGACCTAAAATCCCCTTATAGCAGTAATGACCTGTGAGCTGGGTGTCTGTCTGTATAAAGTGCTGCCGTTAAGCTGGCGCCTCCTGGCCGGCTCTGACCCCCCGCCACCCCTCATTCCCCTGCTGTCTCCAGCTACGGGCCAGGTGTGCCAAACAACCTTCTGTCCGAGCAAGGAAAATGGCCGCCTGCTGAGCGAGAAGAAAGAAAGGGAAGATGAACACAGTCTTAAGAAAAGGGCTCATGTGCTCTCTCCCAGCGCTCCCGCAGAGCCGGAACATTTGTGCTTTTCCCTTCCTCTGGATGCTGTGCAAATGTCAGTGGCTGGTGTGTGTGGAGTATGAGCCCATCGTTGTCTTTGGTCTGTTTGTGCGGGGGAGTGAGCTAGCTGTGCTATTGATATATTGTGCAAGTCAATGGCGACTGAGACGGATATTATCAACCTGTAAATGCTGCCAGACGATGATGACGCACACCTTTTACTGCCACACAAGAAGTGGAGTCGCCTCTGTTTTCTGAGACGTGTGTTGTGTTTTTACATTGTCGGCATTCAGTCTGTTTTACCGAGGGCTTGCTTATAGTAATTTCAATAGGACGTCCCAGGTTAACATTATGGGCGACCATGAGTGGAAGGCATGGCTGAGTGTACCACCTGGTGTTGTACTTGTACTGTGAGAGCAGCTCTCTGCACTATCCATGAGTTTAGCTTGTTTCCTGCTACTTCCTGTTTTCACATTTAACTCATTGACACTTGACGGGTAACCCCCCCCCCCCCCGTATGGATATCAGAACTTTTGTTTCTATTCAGAACATTGGACGAACAGAGATGTTCATTTAGGAAGCAAACCTGAGGATATGTCGGTGCAGAACATATCACAATGAGCTAAAGTGTGACATTCACTTAATGGTGCTCAGAAATGTCTGCACTACAAAGAAAATGCCTTTTAAAGAAACAAAACATTGATTATTTACACATTGTTTGTTCCACATAGCTACCATTAAACCATTATGTTCTAACGTTTCAAGAGAAAAATATTTGGTCATTAGTTTCTGTAGTACTCTCTGTAAATGACGCCGAATGCAAAACCACAGTGATTGCGTGATTATGTCAAAAGACCGTGGCCTTGTAAAGCCCACACACGTTATTATGGCACATTAGAACCATTTATGCTCTTCATGGTGATCAGTTAAAACACTCATTTAATGATCAAATTACACCCAAGAAGCTCAAAGCTATGAGAATCTAGGAAGACTTTGCCAACTCTTTTCCAATGAAAGTAGCTAGCAGCTCTAGCACCAACATTTGCTAAATCTAGTGAGAAAGTGAGCACAGGTCAGAGGTCGACCAGCAGGTAGCCCTTATTACTTATTACAGTCCTGTGACAGCTGTCATTCCAGAGATTCTTATTTTGTCAGAGCCTTTGATTTAATGATTACTGTCGGATAAAATTAGAATTTCAACAAATATACCGTAACGATTGTTTAAAAAAAACGCACTTAGCTTTAATTTGATGCTTTCTGTTTAAATCAGAGGGTTGCTGCATCGCTAGTGTCGGACATCCTGCTGCCACACTAGTGACTACATGCTGAGCTGCTGTTGACCAACGAGAATCTTATTCACGGGCACCTACAATATCGATTGGTTCCTTCCAACCGCGTGAGGCGGAATAGAGGAAAAGGAAGGAGTTGAGTAAAAAAAAGGGGAGATGGTGGTTAACATCCTTTTTTTTTGCACTCTCCGCAGTTCTCTGCCTGCATTCCCTTTGTGATAGGGGCACTAGCTCGAGGGCTAGTCTCTGTGTTGAGGCATGCTCTTCAAGTGTGTGTCCTCTGCAGATACACAACTCTTTGCTCAAGTTATCCGGTTACAAGATGCACATGGGCTTTTTTGTACAAGCGTGCTAGTTTCATTTTGTGTGTGTGTGTGTGTACCATGCGTGTGTTGGTGGGGCACAGTCAGAGTGGAGGATTATATCCTATCTTGAAGGAATGAAATGCTTTAAGTGTCCTCCTCTCCTGAGAGGCCATGCACTCAGGAGGTTCTTCTGTGGGGTTTCTATACATATGCCGTGTAGTGTGTTTGTGTGAGCACAGTAACTTTTCCTCAGCTGTTTTAAAGTCACACAGCTTGTATATCGTTGCTCTTCCTGACGACGGGGCCTAGTCAACAGTTTGCAGATGTTTTCCATCGTTGCACAATAAAAAAAATCCCTCCTGAAACTCCCCCTTGTTATTTGTTCCCACTCTTCCACGTTGGCAAAGTTGGCGAGACCTGACCCAGTCTGTTTGTTTGCTGTACATGTTCCCGCGGGGGTGTTTCGTCACTTGCCAGTAAAAAAAAAAGCAGGGTCACGTCCCAAACCCAATATTGACCACATTTTGAGCAGCACTCTTGGCAGCGGCCGTGTGTTTTTCTCGAACTTGATTTCCTCTGTTTTCAGATTCCACCATCCAGAAGTTGTTGTTTTTTTGCACCGTCAGTCCGCCCTTCCACTGCTGGGATGTTGCAACAAGTCTGTTGGAGGCAGATCTATCTTGGGTTAAGCGTACTGCTGACATAATGGGCTCATTGTACCTCTTAATCCTGGCTACTGAAGGCCGTGATTACTGGGAAAAAAAACACACACATTCATTCCCGACTGGATCCTCTCAAGTTCCAGTGTTCCCCTCTGGGCCCATGACTTTTTGATAAGGCCAACGTCTGCCAAAAATCCTTCATAGTTTTTGTATTTACTTACGTTTTCCTCTAGTGTGCTCATCACCGTTTATTAAAGTGAGCTAATGGCCATTTAGCTTGTTCTGCTCCTGCTGACATTATTAGCTCTGTAACAAGAAAGAAAAGAGAGGGAGAGCCCTTGCGACTGACTGTCCAGGTTTGGAGACCACATATGAACCAGGAATTGGGGACAGGTACCCTTTAGTTGGATCTCTCTGTAATAACAAAAATGTCATTTCATTCAAACATTTAGTTTGAATTCAAACGTTATACACATGACAGAATAAAACTACTACCTAGTCCTTTGCTCCTCCCCTCCAAAACCCATCTCCCATCAACATGTTTCAGTGAGTGAAATGTGTAACCACACATGCCGCCACTTTCTGGGGTGACGTAGTCTCTCTCTCTTTCTCTCTCTCTCTCTCTCTCTCTCTCTCTCTCTCTCTCTCTGTTCCAGATGCGCTCTCAGGTACCAACATTTGGCACCGATTTGACTGAAATCAAGGGGTTACATGTGTTTACTACAGATACAGAAAGTGGAGAAGATGAAAGGTCCAGGGAGGGCCTTGTTGGCTGCCTCCCCCCACCTTCTCTCTTTGGCCTCGCTGCTCGAGCAAATTCAACAAATAGGCAAGAAGTGGAGAGAGAGAGGGAGAGAGGGAGAGAGTGGCCTAGATGTAACCAGCAGAGTATCCGAGCCCCCAGCTGAGTTTCCGCCCCTTGCCTTTATGCCTGCCTAATTGGTCAGAAAACATGCGTGGCTGTGTTCACAGGATAATGGCAAGACATTAGAGGGGACTCGGGGACCTGGCCTGTCCCCATCGGTCTTCCTCCTCGGCCCAACCCTTGCTCGTCCTTTGTTTGGTTCTTGTTGAGATTTTTTTTTTTTTTTCTTCGTTTTCTGGAACTGTCACCGATTCTGTCTCCGTTACTCAGTCTTCCTCTTCCCTCCTCATCTCTCTCTCTCTCGCTCTTCCTCCCTGCGGCCCCGGGCCCGCTCACTGTCACCGCTCCGCCAACCATCCCCTCCTCTGCATCGCCAGAGAGCCAGTGTGAGCTGCCCGGCCGCTGTCGCTGCGGATCGGCCCGTCCATGTGGTTGTTGTTGTGTTGTGACACAGCTTCAGCCTACTTTCAAGATGGCTGAATAATGCTGTCAAGCTTTTGACCTACAATTTAGGCGGATCCCCGGAAAACAACATCATCTTTTATGCAGCGACCTTTGTTGGCCAAGAATGGGTTTTCACCCCGAGGGAGGACAATGGCTGCGTGTGGAAAGCTCACCAGACCGTTTTCGTGGTCAACACAGCGCTGTCTAGTGTTCCGTGGGCTGAGAGGGAAATGTGTCTCCCTCGTGATTTTCCCCTTCATCAGCATCACTGGGCAAATAGTCCTTAATTAGCTGAATTCTTACAAGACCATTTTAGCCAGAGCTGGGTGCATTTGTTCATTATATCACAATTAAGTCCCTAATCAAATGCTCAGTGCTCATTAGAGAGCCATATAGATTTCTCTTGGTTCCATCGCGGTTGGATGATGGGCCAGCTATGTAATTACAATTTCCAACCATCCACGGTACGTAGGGAAAGACAGAGAAGTGACAAATAAACAGATTTTGATTGTCTACTAATGAGTTTGTGTGTGGGAGAACAACCAGTTTGCTGATCATTAATTGGATGAGACTCGTAGGTGATGTTGCACTGGATAGATGGGACTGGATATGGAAGAGATGGGTACATGCAGGGTCCTTTGAGGATAAAGAAACCCTTCAAATTGTACTGGATATTTATGTCGACCAGACCAAAAAACACATTCAGGATGGCAGCTGTCACAGTGGGCTCATTTAAGAGCTTCTTTACAATCCTATTGCTTAAATAGTGCAGCTAAACCCTTCACATCAAAACATATTGCCATTTCAATCTTGAATATTTGTAGTTTTTAAAAGACGTGTGTTTTAGAGGATGTCATTTTTATAAAACCTTTAATATCCTAAAACAAGTGATTTAAAAAAATGTCTTAACAAAATCTGTCTACAGAACCCGTTTTAGTGCGATTTAGTTTTTTCGTATTCTTAATTTGGAGAAGAGAGGCTGGTGATGCAGTGTGTTCCAACAACAGGAACTGGGCGCTGTCCAGTTTCAGAAGTGACTGTGGTTTTAACAGGTTTTTTGGAGAACCCCTGATATGTTGTTTCAGCTAACCACAGTTTTCTGTTTGTGCACGCAAGTCATTATGATTCATACATCGGTGGTTAATGGGAGTAAGTTTCCGAAGAAAGAAACGTTATTCACTTTAGGTTTCACTAACATACTACAAGTAAGTGAAATTACAGCTAACAAATACTGATGTCATAATGGGCTGTTTTGAATCTAAATTAGGGACGTAGCATCTGAGAGTTCCCCTCCTTTAAGCCTGATATGATTAATATCTTAATATTCAAAGGTATTTTACATCCATCGTGTGAAATCTAAAAAGGCTTAAGGTACATTTGACCAGTGAAGGCTACTTTAAAAAAAAAAAATCTAATAATTTGTATTCTCGATTTAATTTGCTAATTATGTAGGCTTAATGTCAGAAAAATTGTACATCACAATTATCCAGAGCCAGGGGTGGCATCCTCTTAGGTTACTTAACAGATTAATTAATTATCCGAATAGTTGTTGTTTGGCTAATCTTGGTTCAGCTCTAAGTCAATAACTGACATGTGGGGTGCCGCCTTGATATTGGCGGGCTAAAGTCCAATTTACAGTACGGACGCTACAGACTGAAATGTCGTGAAATCAATCGACCAATCGGCACAACGTAGAGGAATCGGTACCATTTATGAGACCATTCAGTTTCTACCTTTTATCCCCTTTGTTCAAACTAGAGTGCTTCTGCGTCGTGCAAATGGTCTAATTAGGCTTTTTATGTGCCAACTGTGCCGAAAGCTCGATCCATCTCCGCCATTAGAGTGGAAACCTGCTGCTCACCAAACCTCCCCCAGAAGATGTGGCCCCTGGTCATCGGCTCTCTCATAATGATCTGTCGGCTGTGGTCTCCTGGACACAAAGAGAGCAGTGTGTGTGTGTGTGTGTTTTATAATGACATCCCTGGATGACCCAGCGCCAAAGATTGTGGCTTCCACCTGCAAGGGAACAATTATTGTGTCAGGGACTGAGATGTCACCTTAAAGTCACTCCAATTCAAAATGCTAATTTGAAACTGCGGTTGAAAGGATGACAAAGCAGCCGGTAATACATTAACACTTATAGATTTGATATTAGAGCCTTAATAATGACGAAGCACGGCATGTCTGAGCGGCGAGGTTCAAACGAAACTCGCACCCCGAATGTACGTGACATGAGTGGACCTCAAACTGAATTCCTCTTTGAATTTTATTGGTCCAGTCAAACGTGTGTGTTCCCAATCAGTGTGAGATTAGGTTTGAGCCAGCATTTTAAGAGTTCTCCAGCTAAATAGGCTTGTGGCTTAGCAACAGTGGAGTTTATTTTTACTTGGTCACAAGTCTCACAAGCTTTAGCTCCTTAACTGCCAAGTGTAACAGACACCATATTAGGGAGTTTAATTAGTGTGAGGCTGCAGGAGCCAGTTTGATGTGTGCATTCGCTAAGCGGGAAGTAGGACATGCAAACCAACAGCCAGGTGAAGGTGCTGCTCTATTGAATGCAAGATATTTAAAAGATCCATTCAAATAAGTTGAGGCAGTTCTCTGAGTCTGAAGAGGGCCTGAAGTCCACAGCACAAAGCATGTTAAAAATACAGAATTCAGCTTAACAAATGTAAAGTATTTGCTTGGAAAGAGGCTTCAGATGTTACCTTTGGTTCAGAAATGCAAACTTGTCCTGTGCTCTCCAAAGAGTAGTTTAACATCAACCGAAAGTCTTGTTTTTTTAGTGATGTCGCTGCATTCCCAGATCTCAGCATCGACTCTGATAAGTGTAATCCCCTCAAACTGTTGGCTGTCGCTACAAAGAAAACCTTCAAAAACATCGTAATAAACCACAGTTTTCCAAAGCCTTTTGAAAGTAATATTCAACAGTTGTCAGAACGCAGAATGCAACGTGGTGAGAAATAAAGCAACCGTGAACACTCTTTCCTCCACAAACCCAGGCCCCCCACCCTCAAGAAATGACTTCAGGCATACGGAAAAAGTTTAGTGAAGGTAAATGGAAAACAGACCCATGTCTAGTGGGGTAGAGAAGTGTGTGTGTGTGTGTGTGTGTGTGTGTCTTTTTTATACGTGTGTGTGATGTTTTAAACACAGTTTGCATCGTGGACCTTTTGAGGCCCACTGAGTCACTATATGCTGACTACAGTGAATGAAGCTCGGCAGGTCCATCCAACATCTTTCAGGTTTTCTGCCTGTTAATGTAGGAAAGATCTTGTTTTGTGTGTTTTTAAAATCGTTTTATTAATTTGGTATACAGTATTGTCGCCATTTATATATCTAGATTTTATTTGTTGACATTTGAGGCACTTAAAATCATGTTTTTGTGGAGGCAGAGGCAAATGTGATGTCAACCTTTTTTGAAAATGCAAAAGGTTGTGAGGGCATTGTCCCCAGGAGACATATTTACATGTGACTATATTCAAAGCTGAAGCAAAACTGCACTCCTGTCGAGTCTGATTATTTGGCATCACTGCCCCTTTGTCAGCCTCGAAAGGAGAAGACTAGATCTAAAAATGAGTCTGCTGTAGTTCTGCTGTTATCTCATCATTTTGGTATGTCATTCTTTTCTGCGAGCTGCAACCTGTTTTAGAAACGTCTACCTTGAGGCAGCTGTTTTGATTGCCTCTTTAGCTGTGCCAGTATTGCTGAGAGTGTTATTCTTAATTATATCTTCCTAACCCACTGCTCCTACCGCCATCTGAAACAACCCTCCATTCAGTCCTTTCAACTGAACGACACTGTAATGTGCGCAGAACTTAAAACCCTGATAAGCTGTAATTTTTTGCAAATGAGTCCCCGTTTGACCCTCTGGTTATCGCAGTCGGACCGTCTCGGAGTAATTGAATCATATGGGAAGATACTTGCAGATGGGGCAGAGGTCAGAGGAGTGACACTATAAAATGTTAAAGGAATCAGAGTTACAAAATTGATATTCAAGGTGTGTTCGAGAGTCGCTAGTGAAAAAGATGGAAATTGCACATGCTGCAAAAAAGCTATTGTCGTATTTTTAATTAGGGATCGGACTGGAGGTGTACAGCGCTCTGATTGGCAAGACAGCAATTATTTTTTCTGTAATCTACAGTGTAGACCTATCCGGTGCGAGGGTTTTTAATCACCGCTGTAGATTAAAGCTTCCCAATCTGCTCGTGACCTGCAACGCGATGTCACATGTGCTGCCCTCCGTGTAAAGACTGGCACCAGTTAATTCAAACAAGTGAGAAGGCAGCGGGCTATTAACTAATGATAATAAGTGGATTAGTTTTCATTGTGGTCTGCCTCGTCAGGGGATTGTTTGCATATGTTTAAAAAAAGAAGCCAAGCCTAACGGTGGCGTTCTATTTTATAAGTCTATATTCAAATGCAGTGAAGCGAGAACTGGAATGAATCCCAGTTTTTGGGCTGTTTACAAAAACACACATGTGGACAAATGCAGGCTTAACATTTTGACATCAATGCTCTCCTTGATATGCTACATTCATAAGTCATAATGACTGTATATGACTCAAGGGGAGCCTTTCATCGTGCAGAGAATACTCATCTGTGTTTTTCTATTCATCAAGGCTGCCGGCCGAGGTTTCACAGCGTGTGTTTTTGCTCTGCTCAGATCTGAAACAATGCCTGCTATTGCACACGCGGGGGCCTGTCAGCCATAGGGGGGGGGGGCAGGCCTATTTTAGCACGGAAGTCGACACATGAGTGCACTCGCAATGCTAACGGAGCTAACGGAGCTAACAGAGCAGAAAAGCCCAAACCAAAACAATCAAAGGGCTCTTGTTGGGCACAGGCTGCAGGCAGTTGGCACAGTGACAAAAAACACCATTCACATTCATGCCAAAGTGTTTTTTTCCCCTGATGTTTGTAACCATCCCCCCACCCCCGCCCACTGTGGCATCGCATACCAATCTGGCAGCCACATGCCATCGGAGTTGCTTAGAAACGTGTTGGAAACTTGAAGGTAACGCGTCCAATTGAGAAGATGGATCAAAGAATGTATGGCAATTCATCAATTATTGCATCCAAGTGGTTGGCGAGTTACCCTTTTTTCAAATTGGCCTTTGATTTATTTAAGTAAATGGGATTAAATGCATTTGGTGGATGATTATCATTACCGCTGGGCTGCAATCTGCAGTCATTTTATAGCGCACCCTGCGACCTTTACGTTGATACGTTTCCCTAGTTGGAGAGGATTTGGTGAGCTCGGTTACATTTTGCAGATGTAGCAAGTGTTTGTGAAAAACATGCCCAAGTCACTGATCTTGATGAGACGTGACCTACGGCTGATCTACGGCTGATATCTAGTGTTCATGCATGTGTGCACTCTGTCACTATAGGGTCCAGTCCATTTTTGGAGGTTATCTCGGGGGGACTCGCGCTGGGCGAATTCCCCCACCCCTCCCCCGTGCACTGGATTCATTTGGTCAGTGGTCGCATTAATAATTTGTGGAGAGTTTTCGTCTTCAATCTTCTCTTCTACCCTTGCAGCTGTTGCATTTCTCCTCGCTCATTACCGTATTTGAAATGCGGCGCCGCTGTACTTAGCCTGTCAAGGGAGAGCGGAAATGTCCCCCCTCGTCCGCCCGGCTCCCTTCATCCTGCCCAGTGAAACCGATGGTGCTCGTGTCGGGATACACGGTTGGCGTTGCACGTTAGAGGCCGTGGCGCTTCACTAACTAACCTCCTTAATCTGGAACGTAACCATCGCTCGGGCACGCTGCGATGGCCGTCGGGTCAATTTCCAAACGATGAGAGTGACACCAACTTTATAGATGCTAGTACTATTAGCGATACTTCTTATCGGTCCGGTTCCGTATTGATACCCTTATCGATTCTTCTATTATTATTTTATGAGAAAATAGGGTTCATACAACAAATAGTCTTTCTTGAACAGCAACAGCAGACATGTTTAAATAACTTACTATTGTTGGCTGTACTCTTTAAAGGCCAACATCAATGTACATTTGGGAACATTCCTACATATATTTGGAGTTGCGAGCAGTGGTCGCCTCCCGACAGTGAAGAACCAACTTGTTTCACAAACTGGAGCTGGGTCATGGCTGCAGCCTCAGTCCGACTATCTACACAAAGTTCTCAAATCCTGAAAAAACTGTTGCAGCTGAACAAATAGCTGAACGATTAGCTTTCATTTATCGGCCTGTGCTTGTGATCAAACTCCGCATGGCGTCGCTAACAGTACCTGCAGGGGGCGAGGACAAACGGTCGAAAACTGCACATTGATGTTCTGCTTGTTGGCCAAATGTCGTGTGTGTGTGTGTGTGTGTGTGTGTGTGTGTGTGTGTGTGTGTGTGTGTGTGTGTGTGTGTGTGTGTGTGTGTGTGTGTGTGTGTGTGTGTGTGTGTGTGTGTGTGTGTGTGTGTGTGTGTGTGTGTGTGTGTGTGTGTGTGTGTGTGTGTGTGTGTGTGTGTGTGTGTGTGTGTGTGTGTGTGTGTGTGTGTGTGTGTGTGTGTGTGTGTGTGTGTGTGTGTGTGTGTGTGTGTGTGTGTGTGTGTGTGTGTGTGTGTGTGTGTGTGTGTGTGTGTGTGTGTGTGTGTGTGTGTGTGTGTGTGTGTGTGTGTGTGTGTGTGTTGCACCGAGCGAACGGCTGCAAATTGAAACCGGCTGGGTTTCAGCATTTTTATATTTCACAGTCTTAAATATTTGTATGTCGGCACAGACGGCAACATCACTCACTCACACAAAACATGTGTTGGGGAGTGAAGACATAAAATTCAGCTTTTGTCATAAAAATACCGTTCTATTTCTTTGGTCGCATGACCACTGCAAACAGTTCAATGTCTTTTCTATTCATATTGTATTACTACAATCTCCACTCTCAGCCCAGCAGCAAAGTAAACAAAGTCAGTCTTTCACCAAAATTGCACTTCTTCTCTGACGCTTTTCTACAGTAACATCCTGGAAACCAGCATTCATAATTTGAACCTCCCTCTCTTTGTCAATATGTAGGAAGCTGCACATCGACTTGGAGAGGGGAGCTTATTAATAAGCCCATCTACTCCCACACACCATTGGACAGTAAAATATACAGACTGGACATCCAGATAAAGACCTACATTGATGAGTTGTTGGGCTTTGTGTAGCAGTTTTGCTTTTAGGCTTCGGATTCCTCATGCAGCCGTACAATTCAACTGCTGTCAAGATCATGACCAATGCCAAGTCGAAAGTGGAAAAAACACTTTATTTATATGAACTTATTTATTGGGTTAGTTTGGGACAGTGCAAAGTAATACGTCTTAATACTTTATATCGGCAGTCAAGGCACTATTTTTCATTGTTGGTTATTATTCCCTCGACATGTGTCTTGTTGGTCACAAGTACATTCCGCTTCTGCAGTTTATATATTTCCCTTTTTAAGATGGGATGTCTGGGTGTGATGTTGAGTAGGGAGGGACTGTAGGAAGTACGGTATTTAGACCATGAAGTCTTAGTTCAGTTTTAAGGTCGGCTGGCGTGTGCAAAAACAAGAAATCCCAATTCTTTTTATGCGGAAATGTTACCCACAAGGGTGCAGCCCTTAAAATGTTGTATTTAACAAATGTTGTATTTAACAAAAGATAAATTAACTCTTGACCGCCAGTCAAAACGGACCAATAACTGAAACCCAGAGGTAACCGCGACGATGGTGCAATTTCCGGAAAGTTTCCACGGGAATTTTGGCTCGGGAATTTTGAAAAAGCATATAACAGGGAACTTAAGTGTAGTTGAGAACAAGACTATGCACGCCTAGCTCAGCTGGACCCTGAATGCAGCTGGTTGGGAACATTGTCTGACAGAAACATAAACGTAAACAGAAAACGTTCTGTTGTTTTTGAACGTCTTTGTCATCAGTGTCTGAACGTTTCAGCCCTTTGCCTGGCAAGTGTGAGAGCGCCGAGTTGAGTAGAGGCCAAGAGCGGTATTGCAGACAGATAGAGATTTCAATTATAGCTGCAACATATTGAAAAAAATAACTGAACTAGTTCATTTTTTGGATCTGTGAACTTAGTTCAACATTTTGAATTATGAACTGAACTAGTTCATTTTAAAATGTGTGAACTATGAACTGAACTAGTTCATGTAGAAAGTGAACTTTCCCAACACTGTTTGTCATTACCTAGCATGTTGATTACTTGTTCATGTTCATTTTAATACCAAGTTTATTTGTATACAGTAGACTAACTTTACAGCCGTGAGGAGGACGTTGATGAGGTCCAGGAAGAAAACATTTAGATTCAGGGAAAAACACAAAAAAAAAAAAAAAAGTGGGTTGGGGGATGGTGATCATAGGGAATACACCTTTTTTATTCAACGTTCATGTTTTTGTTGTTCGATGAAAGAATAAAGTTCTACTCACAAAATGTCATTTTTAAAAGTTGTATTATAAATGTTTGCATGCATGTCTTCTTATGACAAGGTACATACAGTTAAATTACCCCAACATTCCCAGTTTATTCCTGTTAATTCCCGTGGAAAGTTTCCAACTTTGAATATTCCCGGAATTGTGCAACCCTGGGTGTAACTGTGTATATATGTATGTGTGTGTGTGTGTATATATATATATATATATATATATATATATATATATATATATATATATATATATATATATATATATATATATATATATATATAGCCTCAAACTAGCCCAGAGTGACCAAGATAGGTCTTCAGTGGAGCTGGCTGAGTAGCTGGAAACAATGGTTTGAATTAATTTTTTTCCCATGTCTGAAGCAGGAAACAGGAAGTGGACTCAGCAGTAGTGCTGGTTTCCTTCAGAGATCAACATTATCAGTGTCAGCCGGCTGCCTGTCTGACTTCTGTCATCCTCAGCACTTTCAGACATACCAGGGTCGGGGGTCACCTCACACTCATCCACACAAACAAAAACAGAGCGTGAATCAAGGAGGGGAATTTCCTGCAGCTTGTTAATGACACTGCAAAAGGTCCAAGAGAGCAGCACTTGGAAAATGCCCTTCCAGCACTTTGTAGTCACCCGCCCCCAGTCTGCTAGGAATACTGCGTTACTTTATTGGACATCACGGGGGGAAACAATGTGAGTCATGTGGCTGCGTGCGCTAACATTCTGCTTTCTTAGCTAAAGGCGAGCTGTAAGTCATCGCTCCTTCACTCCCTCCTTCCTGCATAATTTACTCTAACCTCATAATCCTGCAGCCTTTTTCCTTGACCTCCTCGTGTGCCTCCTCTTCTCTTTCCGTCGAGCGTTTGAAATCTGTAGGAGGTCTTATGGGTCCACAGGGTCATATGTGGCATCTGGTTTTAATTTAGTTCTTGCCACTCAGTGTGTGTGCGTGTGTGTGTGTGTGTGTGTGTGTGTGCGTGTGTGTGTGTGTGTGCTTACCAAATTAACTGTCCCATAAACCTCCGTCAAAGTTTTTAATTACTCATACTTTCATTAAAATGCAGTATGTTCCTGATCGAACTGATATAACATGCTACAGAAACAATATTTCATAGGATGTAAACTCTGTTGTAGATGCAGAAAAGTAGGTGCAGCAATTGCATTTAAAGAGGCATTCACAATGACATTTAGCCCAGAGGAGAACTAAGTGTAAGGTGCGTACAGTTGCCTTCTGTAGAGATGTGCAAAACTGCCAAAATGACTCACTTTTGCGCATTTTCAGGGAAAAAATAAATAAAAACCATGTGCGCTTTTCCCAATCTAGGACAAAAGGGTAGCGTCATATAATATTAGGAAATTCAATTTGACAAGTAGGTCTAATTTTTATTACACATAATACAACACTCTAATATTTCTTTCTCATGTGGGGGAAGAAGCGCCGAGCTGTCCCTTAATTCAAACCCTAGTTTCTCCCTCCAGCTGTTGGAATGGGCTTTGTTTCCTGAAGCTCACTTTAGCGCCGTCATCGCAGGCATGTCAATGAGCCCCTCGAGTACAACCCCATTAAAAAGGCATGACATGCTCTACATTTTTCTTTAAACATTTAGAGTTGGGAGAGAGTTCTGGGGATTTTTACTGACGGAGTATATTTTTGTGGGCAGGTGTAGCGGCCCGGCCTCCCCAGCCCACCGCTCGCCTGATGGTTCATAAGATTTTCAACTGAGGGAGGGGAGCAGAGGTGTGTGTGTGTGTGTGTGTGTGTGTGTGTTTTCATTGGGAATTGGGAGAGTAGATGGTCCTGCGGAGTAATTTTTCCCTCTGACTCTAGTGAGGCACATGGGAAATCGTTTTTGCAGATATTCAGTTCCCATGGACGTGAAAATGGGGAAAGGGCACAGTACGCAAGGCTCACTGAGCTGTCTCGGGGAAACGCATTAGCACACACCAAATCAAACGCATACAAAACAAAAAAGGCACACGAGCACTTTCTTCCTTCACTATGTACACTTAGCTGTACAGTAGACCCCGGGGATGAGACTTAAAGCAGGTGCCAAGCGAGGGCCTGTCAGTCCTCTCTTTGTGTATTCAGCCAGAGGGCACTGTTCAACACACCTCAGAAAAAAGTTCCAACACACACACACACACGCTCGCTTATTCCACTAGACTTTCCCCTACTGTACTGTACTAGGTCCTGAGGAGAAAAGACTGCACTGGAAAGTTGCTGAGGGGATCAATAAGGCAATTTTCTGTCGGGTCAGTGGCTGAGACTCAGGTTATTTACACGGAGGGGGGCGGCGAGGATAGATAGTGGTGGAGTGCGTATGTTGGTAGACGTATGGCTTTACTTACCTAATCTCTATTTGAAAACTTTGATCGTGACAAACAGCCTCTGCAATGTCCTCAGACCGTCGGGAGCCATGCTACTCCCTCCTACTGGGCAGCTAAAATACATTAGCTGCCCAGCTGATGCATATTTTAGTTTATTTATCGATGAAGAATACCTTATTAGCTTTTGGTTGGATTGAAAATTAATTTGAGGTACTTTGATTGCTGGAGTGTCGAAGCAGAAATGTATTGAGCTCATAAAAGGGACATTTCTACATCCTGGCTCAGGGCCTGTCTCACTTTGCTGATCCAGTCTTTGAAATGAGACTTTATAACTGATATATATAAGTGATGACTGTACTAACTAGACTGCATGGTCTTTCTCAATGTTATTGTGCATTTCATTAAAAGGAAATCTAGTTTGCAACAATTTTGCTAATGGAAATATGGCTTCTAAGGAATTGACCTGCAGATTAAATGATTCCGCAAATGATCGATAGCAGGGGTCCAATTTCTTCCATGATCAATAGAAAATGTCTTACCTTCTCTGGAAAAACACACTAATATTTAGTTCATGTAGACCAAGACAAACATCAAATATTTGGCATTTTCACTTAATAAACAGACAAACGATAAACAAACAAGATGAACGTCTCAGCGATGAATTTTAAAACACTGAAGTTTCTTTTAATGCCAAGTGCAGTTCAGCTTTCGTTTTCTGCTTTTATCCACTTCAGTTCAGTCTTCTCTTTGTGAGAGTCTCTGCTTCACAAACGTAGTGCGTCTCATATGCGTAACATGCTGTAAAGCGCTGCGTGCAGTGAGAGACAGCTGGTGCAGAGGCGGTCGGCGAGAGGAATCTTAACAACACAAACATAATGTGGTCGAAACGGAACATTCCTGTCTGTGATGTTTTCAATTCTCCAAGGATTAGTTTAGGATTTCAGGGAACAGTGACCCAGTTGACCTCTGCCGGAGTCTGACAAGTGCCTTCAGCCTCTGTGATGAAAACCAGGCCTGTTTTCACTGCCCGCATTTTCCTAATGAGCATCTGTAGTGTTTTGGGACTATGCTCCCCCCCCCCCCCCCTCCTCCTCCTCCTCGTGTTGCCCGTGGAATAACAGAAATCCCAAGAGAGATGCAAGTTAAGAAGATGCATGGATCCTATATTTAACATAACCCATGGTTGGATTCATTGAGCCTTAATGGCTGGAAGAGATGACAGGTTATCTCTATCACAGAGGTCTGCGATGAAACATGAAGATCTGCATTTACACAAATGTTTCTATCATGCAAATGAGACTCATTAGTGCCCTTTTTATGCTTTCTGGCTCAAAAAGATAATTCAAGCTACATTACAGATCGTGACGACATATTGAAGGTGAAATGGAAACCTGCGAGGCTCAGATTAATAAAAGGCAATCATATCCGACACGGCGGACATTTGAGTGAGAGGAAAGTGAAGCTTGGTGGCCATTTACGCTCCTCGAATGCGGTTTCAGGCACACGCCGAAAAATAAATGCATGGAATGTTATACCGAATGATAAGCAGACCTTTCAAGCATTTAGATGATCATTTATGATCCATAAACGTGTTTGTGGCGCATTACAATGATGGTTCTCTTTGAATGTAGCATGATGTAAACTGTTATTTGACTTTGGCAAATGCACTTTTTCATATACTTTGACTTAATGTTCCATAACAGTACCACGCCACACAAATCGCAGGAAGTGTTCAGCCCGCCATGTGCAGGTGAATTCAGAGCACCTCACCGAGGGTTCAGGTATGTGATGTCACTCCGGTGGATACTCCCGACTCGCCAGATGTTGCATCTCGCACAGCGTTCTGTTCTCCTTCTGCCATCTATTCTGCGAGGGCACCTATGCGAGACTACCCCGGGGATGGATGCAGTGCAGGTGTCGTTGGGTAAATTGTCTGCAGAATATACAACGGCAATATCATTGAGTCATCCGCTCTGACTGCCATGCCCAGGTGAGATGTTCTCCGAGCAGAGGCCCATCTTCCTCCCAATCACAGCAGCGGTGCGGGTGAAGTGGCCCATTTGCTCGCCGAGGCGCACAGGGCACGCTCCTATAGCCGGGATGACTGGCGGCGAGAGCCGGGATAAGGAGGGGAGCGGTTTGCATCGATGCGGACGCCCCATCTGGCGTCGTACAGTAAAATTCACTAATAGACGCTGTCAATCTCAGTGGCTGCCAGTCAGCATCACCACGTCATCAATGACAAAAGCACGGCTCGCTGTTCGTCTAGGAATAGTTAGTGAGGATGGAAAGGTCCAAACAAAGGCGTACGTGCACTGAGGGTGGAGTATGTGTTCTTTGTTTTCTTTCTTTCTTTTGCTAGATTTTTCTTTTCACTTCATACCTTCGCACATAAAAGCACAATAACTACGGTAGCCCTGCACAATATCATGTTTTTCATCTCGATGTCAACTTGCCCGTTGACTGCGATATTGTACTCAGGAATGTTTCTTTCTTTCATTAAACTAAAGAGATTCAATAGAACACTATTATTCTTTTGTTTTTATTGGTGCCTTTTGTATTCAGTGCAGTGTGCAATTTGTTCAATAAAACAATTGAACAAGCAACTAGTTGTATATGAGCGTACTGAGTGTACTGAAGGCAGGAAGGCAGAAACAATGTTTTTTTGCAATATTCAACAATGTTATTACATGTTTTCCTCACTGTGCGGCCCTCAAGTTTGATCACATTTCCACCTGTAGTTAGGATTTCTGATGACTACCGATTTATTTATTTCATACCTAATAATACTGGCTGCCTCTCTCTATTGTATTTTTTTTGTTTGAATGGATTGGAATTTTTCCCTGTGAAAGGTTATTTTTGGGGAGTTTTTCCTGATCCGATGTGAGGTCAAAGGTCAGGGATGTCGTATGTGTACAGATTGTAAAGCCCTCTGAGGCAAATTTGTGATATTGGACCATACAAAATAAACTGAAATTTAAATTGAAAATTAAATTGAATGTGTTTGATCAAAGGGTCCTACAAGGCTTTTTATTGTTTCCTTTTATTATTATATTTGTTGTGTACGCAAAGGATACACGTGCAGGATTGTATTACCAACATTGTTTGTGTGTTTCGTGCATGAGGTGTTTGTCTCACTCTGTACAGATTTTTCGTAAAATTATTGTTACAGAGAGGGGAACATTGTCAGAATACAAAAAGTCATCTTTCTGAGAGAAAGAAAAAGTATTGAGAAATGGAGTGATGAATGGGACTTGAGCGAATGAAACATTTGTGAGTCAACACTAGGGGGAGTGTGGGGGGGAGGGGCACAGGCAGTGATACCCAGCCTGTCGCTTTCGCTCACAAAAGACAGCGTTGCTTTCTTTGTGCCACTCCAAAGACATCTCTAGCTGGCACAGATGGGAATGAGGAGAGGCTGCACTCGTTTCTGCCCGACATCGAGACAGAATCGCCCCACGGCCTGAGAAGAGGAACAGTGCTGCCATTGTTTAACCATCTGCTTCTCTGGAGGGGGGGGGGGGGGGGTCCTAAAATGGTGTATACCTCTAAAACAAGAAGCGGAGGGAGGCCACTGTGCAGCCCTGACACCTAACGGGGTGACTGACAACCCAGTTATTACGGCAAAGGATTCTGGGAACCTTTGCAGGAAGTGGGGGAGAGCTATTCACACAGGCGGTGTCGACCGGGGGAGCCTCTCACAAGGGTGAACAGTGTCACTCTTTGTCGGAGTTGAAGTCATGCACACTCAGTATTTCAGTTGCCTCTCAGACATTGTGTTGGCTGTGGAGTTGTTGTTGGTGAATGGATGGAAGGGGACAGAACGGGTGGCCATACAGGCTGGTGCCCCCCTCTCCCCTCCACACTCCCAGAGCCCCCCGTGGTCCCTCAGTGACATCACTGACGCTTTTGTTTCTACTCCTGCTGAGCACCAATTAGCCCGTCTCCGCCTGCTACTGGAGGGCAGGCCTTTGTGCTCCGCAGCCGAGCAGCAGCCTTGTTTTGCTCGTTGCCTTGTGGTTCACTCTCCATGTCAGCCAGTCAGGAAACAGGATGGTGTGACAGTAAGTGATAACGCACATAAGCTGTTGCATGCTGTACGCTCAACTGTTCACTTGGCATTTCATCTTGCCGTGCATCTCACATGCAGGCTATTTTTGCCGCTTGTGCTCCAAACCCACACTGAGCTTCCCTCATGTTTACGTTGCGTCTCCTTTTTGTATTCTCCAGATTAAAATATGGGAGTGACTGTCGGATATGATTAGAGGCCTTTTTTTTGTTGTGTGTTTTTGGTTTTGTCTTGAGAATGTAGTCTCGCACATCTTCTACATTTAAGCATATTCTTATAAAGCCTCTGTTGAGAGTGGGCGGGTTTCATGTTTTAAGTCTAAATATTTAGGATTCTGCCAACGTTCTGTTTTACAAGTTAGTCTGTTCAGTTTTACATGGTGAGATTTGTGTGCAGACGGTCAAAGACTAGACCGAGTTACACAAAGTGAGCTTTTGTACACAGAACTTTTGTAAAGCGAACTAAAGAGTTGCAAGAGGACACTGAACTTTTGGTTGGTTCAATTTCTTTGGGGCTGCTACAGGAAGGTTTGAGGTCGTTAATGACAGAACCAGGTAAAATGACCTGATGATTTTAACTCAAGGACACCTGTATACACACATATCAATCTAACCCTAAAATACACATTAAAATGTACATCTATATAAAATGCAAGATGCACAAAAACACCTTCTTTGAATTGTATACAGTTGTTATACTGCACAGCATGCGTGTGCACTGGTAAAGGAATGGTTTAAGTCTCATCCCTCATTGTGGCCTCCAGTCAAATCTGATTTTGGATAATCTGGGGATTGACGTGCGACTCATTCAAAGGACACTTACAATGGCAGCTCTCATGGGGTCGGCTGGAGACGTTGATCCAGCTCACTTCCTCGAGGCCTTCGACTCCTCCAATCACTGTCAGTCACGCCGTATTGTGGCTCCAGGAAGGAGCCGTGTGTGGCATGTGTTTGGGGAAACCGGTTGTCCTCTGGCCTTTGTAGTCGGTGCACCCTGACACCTGTTTTCCTTTAGTCTCTAGAACAACATTGTGTTTCGCTGCTTTATCTCCATCCACCTCCATTACCCTAGAATGTGCTTCCCACTGTGGACAAAGAGAAGGCCATTTAGCTGAGAGACTGTCTCACTCCGGTTGTAATTGCCTCCCTTCTTTTTCAGTGGCCTCGATAACTGTACTGAAATCGAGGGCCAGTGGCCTTGCGATGCTCCCACTCTTGGCAACTGTGAATCATTGACAGTGTTTAAAGTTAACCGGTCAACCCTGCTCAGAGATGGTAATCAGAGTTGTCATATAATGGTTATGCTGCATGAACAAAGGTCAACAGGGAGTCCAGTAGTCTTACAATTAGTTTTGCTCGAAGAGTCTGTCGCTTTAATATAACGTGAGATGAGATGCACATGCGTAAGGCAACTTAACACCTCTTCTTCTTCTTCTTCTATTCGCACGATCTTGAGTCTACGGTTTAATTCCTCATATTCCATTTAAGAGGGGTTCATCTTTTTATTTTGATTAACTTCTGTATAGTCCTATTAATGTGTCTTTTTGATATTGCCTTGTTTCTTGTATAGTTTTTCTTAAAACCTCTTTGTCTTACGAAAATCACTTGTTGTCGAGAGGTGCTGTACAAATAAACTTCATATGGAAATATCTGCAGGCAAACCATCCAACGAACGGCGACTGGTAGTCGATGAAAGGACTTGACCTTTACCTGGAGACGATAACAGAAAAAAGCAACACTTTAAACACTCAGATCTGGGGCCTTTACTTTTGACATAAAACAACCCACATGATCAGAATGAGCTACTCTATTTTCTCACTAGTGAACTTCATCTGCACAGACGGCACCAAGACCCGTTTCTGTTCCACTTAGCTTGTGCTGCTTAGTGACCTACTGTGGCCGGCGCTGGTCTCTCTGTGTGTGGATGTTGCGTGTTCCTCGCTAAAGCTGATTGACGTCTTATTATAGGGACTTGCTTCTCCTTCACAGGCCTATCAGGGAATTGAGGAGGTGATTATATGACAGGAGACCCAGCACTGCCGCAGGGATTGGCTTCTTTGCATGTGAAGCGTACAAACCTTTTTGTCAGTTATGCAAAGACAAGAAATTTGGCTAAAAATAGAAAAGGCCAAACGACTCAACGTTGCACGCCAGAGAGCGATGTCTTTCACATGCAACAACACAACATTCACAAATGCTCGCATTAATCCGTCTAAAAGGAGTACTAGATTTAGCACTTCACTACCATAACATTGCCGGACTCCTCCTCGTCAAAACCTTTTTGTCTCCATTACCCACAATGCAACTTGACACCAGTCATTTCGGTCGGATGTGTTATGCTTGTTGCGGCTAACGGAGCCTCTGGCTGCTCGCCTCAAGCACAACCGATGAGGAGCGGGCTGAGCAGGTCTGGTAAACTCACTTTTTTCTCTTCTATAACTACACCTCCATTAACTTTATCTTCTTCCCCCTCGTTTTCCTCTTTTATCTCCCAATCAAGTTCTTACCTTGGTAACCTCTGCCCGCCCAACCACCTGCCCCCTTGACCCCATCCCGTCTCACATTCTCCAGTCTATTGCTCCCGACCTTCTTCCCTTTCTCGCCCATCTTATTAACACCTCCCTCTCAACCGGCTGTTTCCCTAACTCTCTGAAGGAGGCAAGAGTCAACCCTCTCCTGAAGAAACCCACTCTCGACCCATCTGAAGTCAATAACTACAGACCTGTTTCTCTCCTCCTCTTCCTTTCCAAAACTCTAGAGTGAGCTATCTTTAATCAAGTCTCCTCCTTTCTTCACAGTAACAACCTTCTTGACCCCCACCAGTCTGGATTCAAGACAGGCCACTCAACAGAGACTGCCCTCCTTGCTGTCTCTGAGCAGCTTCACACTGCTAGAGCAGCCTCTCTCTCCTCTGTCCTTATCCTTCTAGACCTTTCCGCTGCCTTTGACACAGTGAACCACCAGATCCTCTTGTCCTCCCTCCAGGACCTGGTATCTCAGGCACCGCGCTCTCCCTCTTCTCATCCTACCTCACCAACCGCACTTACCGGGTAACCTGGAGAGGATCTGTGTCTGAGCCTTGTCCTCTGACTACTGGGGTCCCTCAGGGTTCAGTCCTTGGTCCTCTTCTCTTCTCTCTGTACACCAACTCTCTTGGCTCTGTAATTCGCTTGCATGGCTTCTCCTACCACAGCTACGCTGATGACACCCAACTGATCTTCTCGTTTCCCCAATCTCAAACACAGGTAGCCCGTGGTGTCCGCACACCACCTGAAAATTAACCCAGACAAGACTGAACTGTTTGGGCTCTCCCACCCACGACCTGACTATTAACTTCAACAACTCAGTGCTGGCTCCGACTCCGACTGCCAGGAACCTCGGTGTGACACTCGACAGTCAACTCTCCCTGACTGCCAACATTACCGCAACAACACGCTTGTGTAGGTACATGCTGTACAACATCACAACCCCTTCTCACTCAGAAGGCGGCACAGGTCCTGATCCAGGCTCTGGTCCAGGTTCTGGTCCAGGCTCTGGTCCAGGCTCTGGTCATCTCACGGCTAGACTACTGTAACTCCCTCCTTCAGGTCTACCTGCTAATGCCATTCGACCTCTACAGCTCATCCAGAATGCAGAAGCTCGACTGGTCTTCAACCTCCTAAATTTACCCACACTACTCCGCTCCTCCGCGACCTTCACTGGTTACCGGTGGCTGCAGCATCCGCTTCAAAACATTGGTACTTGCGTACCGTGCTGCGAACAGATCAGGTCCGGTCTACATCCAGGACATGGTCTAACCTCACATCCAGGACATGGTCTAACCTCACACCCAGGACATGGTCTAACCTCACATCCAGGACATGGTCTAACCTCACACCCAGGACATGGTCTAACCTCACATCCAGGTCATGGTCTAACCTCACATCAAGGACATGGTCTAACCTCACACCCAGGACATGGTCTAACCTCACATCCAGGACATGGTCTAACCTCACACCCAGGACATGGTCTAACCTCACATCCAGTACATGGTCTAACCTCACATCCAGGACATGGTCTAACCTCACATCCAGGACATGGTCTAACCTCACACCCAGGACATGGTCAAACCGTACACCCAGGACATGGTCTAACCTCACATCCAAGACATGGTCTAACCTCACACCCAGGACATGGTCTAACCTCACACCCAGGACATGGTCAAACCGTACACCCAGGACATGGTCTAACCTCACATCCAGGACATGGTCTAACCTCACACCCAGGACATGGTCTAACCTCACACCCAGGACATGGTCTAACCTCACACCCAGGACATGGTCTAACCTCACATCCAGGACATGGTCTAACCTCACACCCAGGACATGGTCAAACCGTACACCCCAGCTCGTTCACTTCGCTCGGCTTCTGCCAATCTGCTTGTAGCTCCTTCACTTCGAGCTAAATCACGACTGTTTGCTGTGCCGGCTCCTCATTGGTGGAACGAGCTCCCCATTGACATCAGGACAGTAGAAAGTCTCTACAAACTAAAAACACATCTTTTTCGACTATACCTTGAATAGGGAAGGTAGAGCCATAGTAGCACTTTAGTAGCATTTAAATGTCTCTTACTGATAGCACTTTGTAGTTTTAACGTTATTGAAGAAATTGTACTTGCTTGATTCTTGGTGTTCTGAGTTTGTACTCATGGTTTAATGCACTTATTGTAAGTCGCTTTGGATAAAAGTGTCAGCTAAATGACATGTCATTACTAATTCCACTCCCAGATTTTAATTTAGTTTCCTGTTTTCAAACGCGTAGTCCTCTGCCCCAACCCACGTTTACTTGTGTGACGCCACCTGAGGTTTTCATAAGGACTTCACACAAGCTCCCACATATGCAGTAGTACTCCTCATGACTGAGATGGGATTATATGAAACGAAAGATGGCCTGCTGAGCAAAAAATTCACTGCATATTCGCACAGCTGTTAGTCCATTGGTGATTGTCCATGGTCACTCGGCTTATTCTGCACTACGTGGTGCCAGTTGTGTTTTCTGGTTTAACTGCCGTCCTCCAGCTGCCTCTCTTAAATCTGTGTAATTATTTTTTGCTTTTCCGGCATGTCTCACACACCCCTAGTCTAAGCCCTAATTAAGAAGTGGATGTTTTCCTCTAAGGGCGCGAATGTGTGTGTTTTTACTATGCAAGTGGATATGTGAGTGAGTGTGTGTGTGTTAGTGCCTTGCAAGCGCATGCCAGGCTGTATTCTCTGTGCTACTGAACCAGATATGGAAGAAGTCTGGTTTAAGGTTAAAGCTGTGGATAATTTCCCAAAGCAATGGTTTACTAGCTATAAGAACATGTCCTTGGACCAGGACTCGTACATGCTTGCGTGTCCTTGCTTCCCCCACACAGGCACACAAACATGCACGCCGTTCTTTGTCATTCCATTATCCCAATTAACTGCTGCAGCCTGCAGCTTCAGTGGTATCGTGTCTGCCGGACGGCTCTATCAGTCTTGCTTGGCCGCTGCTCCGCACACGGAGCTTCATCATTACCTGGACTGTAATCACTGTGTCGGCTGATAAGATAACTGTTACATTGCACGCTCGGTTATTGACAACATCTGCATTCCAGATCAACTATCTGTGCGTCGTGGGCAGCAGGTGCGGTTAAGAGGAACAAATGGCGAATGTGTTCGCTGCTCTTTTGACCTTTTCTTTATTAATTTTTGTTGATCTGCTGCAGTGGATTTGTGGAGCCCCACAGCAAATTTGACATGGGATGTGTGCTCACACGCATGCACATACACACAGTTGCTCCATTACGTGCTCATTCTGTAGTCATCAATCAATTTTGTCTCGTGGGCGCTGGCCAGCATTGTGAAAGTGACTTTTGAGGTGAGGGTGCCAATCCCTAGCAAGACGTCTGTCCTCCCCTCCCAGCCCAGATCCCGTGGCGAGCCCCGGGCTAGAGTGAAATAAGAGCTCCACTGAGGAAGCTGTTCTCTGCTTGGCTCACTTCTGTTGTTGGCTGCGCTCTCCCCTCGCCGGTCTGTTTGAGCAGCCTTGGTTGGTTAAACGAAGCCTGACATGATCAGGCAGAAAGAGAAACATCCGTTAGGAGGAATAGACTTTGCCTCAATCTGACTGAGGCAGTTGTGAGTGATACTCAAATGGCCATATAATCAGTCTTCGATCAAGTGTTGTTGCAAAAAAATGCAACAAAACAAACACTGGATAATGGCGCAATCATCGGCTTTGTTCGCAACATCATGAAACGAAAAATAGATGTCTGGCTTCAGAACTGACCACATAGGACCGCTCTGGAAGTTACCTTGGTTTTTGTAATAATCACTGTTGGTGATGAGAGGAGGATGTGCACCTTAATCAACGCGAGTGGGTCTTTGTTTGCTCACCAGAGTAGGTATCGGGCAGCGTTGGTCGGAGGCTTGCCCCGTCAGTGATTAGTCATACAGACAGATGTGGTCGGCAGGCCACATTGCGTAATTTGGCCCAGATGTAGGGGGAGACTTTGAAGCCAAAGGCTGAGCTGGAAGCTTTTACTCTCTTCAAACCCCCAACGCTTTTGTTTTCCCTTTGACTTCGGCTCTGGCTCAGAGATTTCACAAGAAAAGAAAAAGAATAGTGTTCATGATTAGTGAGTTGGCTGATGTGCGAAGACCTGTCTAAACCTTGGAGTCTGGAGAGATGCTGGGAACGGCCTGCATACTGTTTGCTAATTTCCTTCAGGTTATGTGTTTTGTAAAAATCCTGTCGAGGCTTGTTTTGTTATTTTCTAGTTTCCTCCCTTGTTTTCCCTCTGGTGATGATGCATGGTGCTTGTCAAAAACTGGAGCAACACAGAATGGGGGAAAAGAATTGAAAAGATAACCTAAAAGATGACCATGGCTTGAAGCGGTGGCTCAAGATGCGCTGGATTTTCATATCCTTCAAAGGGAGAACAGTCCCAGACTTTGACATTTTACTTATATTCTGACTTCCTGTTTGTCTTGTGTTCACTGCTTTGTGAGCTGCTTTTCCTTCTTCACTCCCTCCTGTGAAGCTAACTGCTGACGACAGGAGCAAAAGACAGGGGAGCGTGACGCAGTTTGGTTGTGAAGACACCTATTCTATTTATTTATACCGTCAGTGCCCGTTGAAATGAAGCATGATCAAGTCTAATTGCACACTATCCACCACATCTAATTTATGTCACAACTTGAGCCACGGTTCATATGCTTAAACTTTAACCGTGATGCAATCTGTGTCTGTGCTCTGTATAATTGAACAAGGCCCCGGACATGGTTTTTCTTAGTTTATTGTGAGAATATATCTCTTTCCTTAGTGAATATTTAATAGAAGAAATGCTTAGGAAGGAAGTAGATTTGCATTTTTGCATTGATATGCAATTCCCTTGAAACTTTTGCCTTTCATTTGACCTACTTTTGTTCTATTTCCAAGGTATGATCCTCTGCTGGTATAACTTGCATGATGTCTGCTCTTTCTGATAAAGGCTTATTCTAAATTAATTTGTATGCCAAGACTGGTCAGCAGTACTTTTAAACTGTCAAGAGAGCAAGTGATTTTTAAATGTCAGTGTCAAGACACCAAAGTCCTATCGGTAGAGAAAAGCTGCTCTCAAAGATGCATCCAAAAACAGTCAGTCTTGAATTAAGTACCTACCGATGGCTCTGTAAACAAACTTAAACTGAAGACACACTGGTGACGACAGCAGCACTGTTTTATTATCTTTTCATACTGGCCATATGGCTATAATAAACCAGAGCTTTTGGCCATCACTTAAGAGCAGCTGCAGCTAACACACATTACCCTCCCGCCATCTTTACATCCCAGTGTCACAATCCTGAACAAACTGGCATATTGGTTTATGTGGGAGGCGGCAACACCTGCTATTTACTAAGATGGCCCTTCTTGGAGGAGCCAGGCCTCCACGGATGAGGGATAAATAAATGCTGACTCTAATTTGTAGGTTTCTCGCTGGAATAAATGGTCTGTGTCCTCTAATGAGTGCTGCCATAAAGCTACCGATGTGCCTCCTGTGGGAAATACTGAGGCCACACGGGGCTACCTCTCCTAGTAAGGTAATCATTATCATTTCGGTCAGGCGGTTGTTAGGCCAACCTCATCACTTGGGCTGTCTGTGTCCTTGAGTCATGCACTGAGCTGCCCGTCACCCCTTGGAGAGACGGATCATTTGACACTGGCAGCAAAGCAGCTATCATCCTGTTGCAGCCTTGCTAAGCTGTTAGCTTGAGACCAGCCAACTAGTCAAAGGTCATTTAGGGCCAAACAGAGCTTCCATGATGAAGGGAGACAGTGTGATGGAGACCCTTATGACACCCTTGTTTTCAAGCCAACGGATGATTGATTTAGCAGACAATCGAGGTTAAAAAAACAGAACTTGATGCCCTCTCTGTTACGCCAGAACCTCGTTTCGACTGGGATCTTTTCTGGATCAGGTATTTGGGAGGAGAGATGAGGTCAGCATCGAAGTCTTTAAAGCTTTGGCACAACCTTCTAAACAAATACACTATAATCAAAAAACACACATGCACGCAAAAAACAAGCATACATTTTTTATTTTTATTTTTTAACATTTTTTAAATCCTCATTTTTTTCAACACTATGGGTAAATATACAAGTACACCAGCATAACCCTATACTGTTTCAGTTGCAGTAATATCGGGGTATTATAGACCAACTATAAAGATGCTTAGCATTTAAATAATATAAGAACAAATCATGACAGAATGGTATAACATCCTTAAATATATGATACATTAATATAATTAAATATATTTTGTACAGCCCAAAATCACAAATAAAAATAAAGCAGTGCAACAAAACAAGACCTTATTGATCTTGATATTAATTCATGTTACACCACTGACATTCATAAGAAATCAAATATAGACTTTTAGATACATTATTATTGTTGCTGTTATTATTATTGTTATTAATATCATCCATCCATCCATCCATTATCACCCGCTTATCCGGGGTCGGGTCGCGGTGGCAGCAGGTTCAGCAGGCCGACCCAGGCTTCCCTCTCACCCGCAACACTTTTCAGCTCATTCTGGGGGATCCCGAGACGTTCCAAGGCCAGCCGGGAGATATAATCCCTCCAGCGTGTCCTTTTTGACTACCTTAGCGACCTCTGCCAGGGATATGGGTGAAACCACCCCAAAGTCTTCCGGCGCTGCCCCCTCTCCGGGGGACATGTTGGCCGGGTTTAGGAGTTCCTCAAAGTGCTCTTTCCACCCCCCGACGATGTCCCCAGTCCAGGTCAGCAGTTTCCCCCCCCCCCCCTGCTGAGAACAGCCTGGGGTAGACCCTGCTTTCCCTTCCTGAGCCATCGGATGGTTTGCCAGAACTTCCTTGAGGCCAACCGAAAGTCCTTCTCCATGGCCTCCCCGAACTCCTCCCATGCCCGAGTTTTAGCCTCCGCAACCATCGCAGCTGCAGCCCTTCTGGCCCGCCGGTACCCGTCAGCTGCTTCAGGAGACCCCTGGGCCAGCCAGGCCCGAAAGGCCTCCTTCTTCAGTTTGACGGCTTCCCTCACCCCCGGTGTCCACCACCGGGTTCTTGGGTTGCCGCCACGACAGGCACCGATGACCTTCCGGCCACAGCCCCGAGCAGCCGCGTCCACAATAGAGGCTTTGAACAAGGTCCACTCGGATTCCATGTCCCCAGCCTCCCTCTGGATTTGTGAGAAGTTCTTCCGGAGGTGGGAGTTGAAGACCTCCCGGACAGGATCCTCTGCCAGACGTTCCCAGTTCACCCTCACTACACGTTTGGGCTTGCCAGGTCTTTCTAGCAGAGTCCCCCGCCATCTGATCCAACTCACCACCAGGTGGTGATCAGTTGACAGCTCTGCTCCTCTCTTCACCCGAGTGTCCAAGACATACGGCCGCAGATCAGATTACAAAGTTGATCATTGATCTTCGGCCTAAGGTGTTCTGGTACCAGGTACACTTATGAGCCACCTTATGTTCGAACATGGTGTTCGTTATGGACAAACTGTGGCTAGCACAGAAGTCCAACAACAAAATACCATTCGGGTTCAGATCGGGCAAGCCGTTCCTCCCAATCACGCCCCGCCAGGTTTCTCTGTCATTGCCCACGTGAGCGTTGAAGTCTCCCAGGAGAACTATGGAGTCGGCAGGCGGCACCCTTTCCAGGACCCCTCCCACCGACTCCAAGAAGGCTGGATACTCGGAAATGCTGTTCGGTGCATAAGCACAAACAACAGTCAGAGCCTTACTCCCCGCAACCCGTAGGCGCAGGGAGACGACCCTCTCGTTCCCTGGGGAAAACTCCAACACAGCGGCACTCAGCCGGGGGCTCGTGAGTATCCCCACTCCCGCCCGGCGCCTCTCACCCTGGGCAACTCCAGAAAAGGACAAAGTCCAACCCTTCTCCAGGAGCTTGGTTCCAGAGCTTGTGCGTGGAGGTGAGCCCAACTATATCTAGCTTGTACCGCTCCACCTCCTGCACCAGCTCCGGCTCTTTAGTTAGTGAGGTGACGTTCCACGTCCCTAGAGCTAGTCTATGCCGCCGGCGATCAGCCCGCGCAGGTCTCCCGCCTGGCCCGCC